>NW_017306696.1:298474-328489 GCF_000935625.1 Nanorana parkeri | reverse complement strand
TGATTACAGCATTTTAAAATAAATTTGGTGATAAACAATGCTCATCCGATAGCACATCTGAATTTCTTTACAGGGAATTATAGAGGTAGGTTTTAGTGGCAACATTCACAAAAGCAGCTACTGAATTGGGCAGCACAGTGGCTTAAGCCGGCTATACACCTATAGATTTTATGCAGATTTTCTATGATCAGATGGACAGATTTCTCTAAACTAAACTGTGTGGATGGAGGAATCTCCCACTGGGCCAAGCTTCAGTATCTTGCTAGTCGGCCCTGCTGGCTCTCAAACAATGCCTGCATCCAAATAGATTGTTCAGGTAATTTGACAGCCAGCAGGGCCGACTAGCAAGATACTGAAGTTTGGCCCAGTAGGAGATTACTACATCCACACAGTTTAGCGTAGATGGAGGAATCTGTTGCACTTTTTCCATCTGACCATAGAAAATCTGCAGATGATCTATAGGTGTATGGCCAGCTTTAGTGGTTAGCACTGGGCTCCTCAGTTTGAATTAGGAACAGGACACTATCTGGGTCCTCTCGGTACTCCGGTTTCCTTCCACTCTCCAAAGACATGCTGGCAGGTTAACTGGCTGCTATCTAAAATGGTCCTAGTAAATGAGCTAGGGATCTTAGATTGTAAACTCCTTACGCTTAGGGTCTGATGTGAATGTAGAATATATAAACCGGACCAAATGCATTTACAGAATATTGCTCCTTAATATGTACACGTACATTTGTTAGCTTTATTCTAACTGATTGAGGAGCATGAAGACATAACAGGATGGCCAATTTGGCTAGTTTCCACGTAAATTGGGCCATTGTCAAAAATGTCCATTGTTTTTTTCTGATAGGGAAAGTGATTTTAAGAAGCATTTGCTGCTCTGTTTTTGGGTAGTCTATAAAATTACACTCTGCACAGGAGCTAGATAAGAATAAACAGATAATGTAATTATCCAAAATTATATATAATCTGATTGTTACTTTTAGTTGTCAGATATTTCCAGGTGGTCTGTTTTGAGGGAAAATATGTGTACAGAGTACACTGTACAAGCATGTTTTATGGAAGGAGCACACCGGTTCATAGGACCAAAGGAGTGAAAAGTATTACAGGCAAAAAACCTCATCTGAATATGCATGAGAAATGCTTTCGAATAAAAAGCAAATAAATAGCAAATAACAGCACTTTATTATCAGGGTTTGCATTTAAAAATAAGCTCCAGCCTAATATATGCCTCCAAGGATATAAATGCACTTTTTGTGAACCAAATGCCTTTGCAAACACATTTCTTACCTTGTAAAAGTAGCAGTTATGTCATCACTGTGCTGTACATAGCCTGTGCAGAGAGCAAGAGAGCAGAGATGTGGGAGGGACGCAGCAGGCTCCCCTCACTACAGGCTACCTGCTGGGTACAGATGGGCGGATATAAGGCCAGTCACCATGCACAAGGAGACAGAGCACTAGTGACTGGTCTTTGTTACAGGAAGCTCTTCCACAGGAAGTAAACATTTCACATTTGATAACAAGAGTTCAGTCAAAATACATGTGTCTTATATTTAGATAATATTTGCTTATCCTGTAGTGCAGCTTTAACTATCCCTGCCTGTTGGATTAAATAGAAGAGTCAAGAAGGCTTTTGTATGAAATATGAGGGGAGACCCTGATTTCACTGTGCAATAGGGTCCTGTGGTTTTGAGTTGTATAATGGTAATCAGGTCATGACATCATCATGAATCCTACAGTGACTACATTATATCCCCTGTAGTGTTTGCTTTATTTTTAGCTATTATTCTCATACAAATATTTCACATACAGAAGCATTTTTCCTCTCTACAGAAACCACAGGCAATGCCATTGAACAGCAGGCTGTAAGCCCCAGAGCCTTGTTACTGAATGGGAAAATTAACAAGTATTTTCAAAATGGAAATACAGAGTAATAAGTAGCGATAAATCAGCCACAGGACTCCACATCTGGAAAGTTAAATAAAAATAATATGCTGATACCAGTAGGAAAGATTCCCAGCTATGAGAATTTGTTGTAAGAGTTTCTAGCAGTCCCTGTGTATCTGCGCTCTGTGTTGTGGTTCTGCCCCAGATGAGTCATTATTGTCGGCAGAACCATGATCAGAAGTGGCTCTGTTTCTTGGTGGCTGGGAAAGCAATAAAACAAATATTTTCCCCAAGCTCACATGTCATATATTACATTAGTTCACTATGTATATCTGGTTGTAGTTTTGGAGAGCTAAAGGCCATTATAAAACTGTAGAAAAAACCTAAAATAAGGTTGTTCTACCGTTACATGCTGGGAACGTGATATTCAGCTGAAACCCCCTGCGTCCTCATTATAAAATACTTTAAATGCTATAATTCCTAAAAAACAAAGGCATTCATTTACTAAAGTAGTGACTTTTCGCTTAGATTAGTGAAAAATGTGAGGCTATGTTCAATTTAGCCTTGTACATACAGTAATTGGACATTAGGTGATAATAATGTCACTTTACACACTAAGCTGAGTAAATGCTGTCTACTCCTTCAGGGTACATTCAGACCACTAAACAACTTTTCCTCCCTAACCCCCCCCGCAATTCTTATGTAAGTAATGGGACTAATTTATATTTATTTTTTTTGGTAGCTGGCCCCTGCCACCATTCACGCCTAGGCAAGAATGATGTGTCCTGCTCCTGCAGCCTCCTGGGATATATGATAGAACAGGCCTCTGTACAAAAATGCCCGGTCCTCAGGATGTACCTGTATGTCCTCCCATGGTATCCTGATTGTGCACGCCGTACGTGTACAGAAGCTGCTCCTCTCGCTGTCATTAGACAGTGGACAGCAGCGGCATCAGACACAGAGCCAGTTGGACCAACTCTGTGCTTTGTAATCTCTGTGATTGGTTATCACAGCGATCACGTGGCAATGTCTACATTGCCAAGCCCTCCCCTTCCTCCTGCAGAGACAAGTAAGAGTACAGGAACTAATTAATGGATGTTTCTCCATTTCCAAAACATGGTGGTAAAAAAATCAGATCACCTTGGAGTGTGTACTAAAGGGGCCAATTTGGGGATTTTCTTGACATTTGTATTTGATATGTTTTAAAACAAAAAGTAAGGTAAACAGGTTTTTTCCCCCATAAGTAGTAAAAAATAAAAACGTGGTGATTAAATTCCAACAAAAGAAAGCTCTATGTGTCTAAAAAATGATAAAAATGAATTTGGTTACAGTGTTGTGTGATGGAGCAATTCTCTAATTTGTGCTTACGGCCGTCTGACAAATGGTGGACTTTTTGATGTGTGTTGGTGAATTGTCGCTATCAGCTGCAGAGTATGTCTGAATCATTTCTGTCGTCTCACAGCTTAACAGCTGATTCCTTTTAAACAGACATTAACCTAATTTCCTCTGGATAGATAAACAGAAAAAAGGAAAACTGGCATCAGTTCTGCTGCTTGTTCATCTAATGATAAAACCATCAGCTGTCACAAAGCAAATTAGAAACAAGAATGCCTTTTTAGGCACTCCTGTGCTTCACTAGCTCTCGTCTCTGCTCTCAAATGTCTGTGCGTGATCATTAAAGTTACAGGGCAAACAGACAACGTACACGATAGCCTTCTGTTATAGGAAAGCTATACTGAGAAAAAATACTTAGGATGCAGTCTGTTAGTTAGTTGTTAGTTAGTTAGTTAGTAGACGTTAGTTGCCTCACTGTGCTTCATGTTTTTAGTCACTGACTCAGAACAAGCAAGCTGCCAGTGAAGTCAGAGTGAGGTCAGAACACCTGATCTGCAAACTTGTTCTAGAACCAGCGAGTAGGAAAGTATTGATGCCAAATCCATGATGACGGAATGGAAGGTCAGAAGGCCTGAGAATTGGCTGCGTGGATGACAGCTCTGATTTTCATGGGCTGGTGAGTATGTGTTTCCTTAAAGTCATCTGCTAAAGTTCTTGTAGCTGCTGACTTTTCATTTTTTGCTGAGTGAAGTTCCTCTTTAAAGAAGAACTCCGGGCACAATCATTCTTAACCCTTGCAGTGGGGCTAAGCAAGTAATTGTTCGTTTTTGTCTAGGGATGAAAATAAAAAAGTTACACTCACCTGACCCATACAGCTGTCTGGCTGTTAGATCAGTGCCTGCTGCCTTGCTCACCCTCTGCTCCAGTGATGGAGTGTCCCTCAGCATCCATCACTGACCAATGGAGCGGACAGGGAGGTTCAGGTGAATATAACTTGTTTTCATCCCTACACAAAATTGAGCACTTAACCCTTGCAGTGCGGAGGTAGCCCCATTGTAAGGGTTAAGAATAATTATGCCTGGAGTTCTTCTTGTAGTAGCTTCTTACATACAATGTATCATTCTCCCTTTCTACGTGCATGTTACTTTAGCTCTATGAGATAAGGTAGTGAGAAAGATAGCTGGTTAATTGAATGTACAGAGATGGCAAATACTGAAGCGTGTGACACCCTTCTCACCATAGGCTAATCTGCTTGTGGTGCCATCGTGTCATTAGGTAGTATAGAATACTGGACTGGAATAGGCCTTAATTATGGATCTTCCAAAGTATGCTGTAGCCTTTATCATGGGAAAAAAACAGCCCAGTGTCTACCTTACCTCCTCCTTTATTTCATTGCGATACTAGGAGGTCTATTCACAAAAGGGTGAAGAGTTTGGAGAAGGCAGGAGAAGTTAATAATTTAGGACAAAACAGCTGAACTGGAATGTGAGCTGAATTGGAGAATTTTTCCAAATCAGCTATGTTGTCCTAGATGGTTCACTTCTCCTGCCTTCTCCAAACTCTTCACCCTTTTGTAAATAGACCTCTTAAAATTTCAGCTGTATATTATGTTCCCTTAAAGAATGATGCCATATGTGCGCCCAAATATCAACACTTTGTGTACATTTTTTATACTTTCTGCCTTTATGGAAACATATCTCTTGCCATATTAAACTGACTTTTTATTATAATACACTATCAGCATATAAATTATATGTGAGTATTATGACAGCACAGTGGTGTAGTGGTTTGCGCTTCTGCCTTGCCGCAGTAGGGATCCTTGGTTCAAATCCCAGTCTGATCACTATCTGCAAGGAGTTCTCCCTAAAGTACTTTGTACGTTGTTGGTGCTATATAAATACCTGTAATAAATTAGTTAATAATATAATATGTATATAATATAACTATGATTCTGAAAAACTGGTGCAAAGGTATGTCTGCTGATTTCAAATAATGTAAAAAAAAATCAAATTACTGAACGAAAGCTGTTGGAGTCTTTCAGTTCAATTCTTTGTACATTTCCATCACCGTGTGTGCATCGTGTTTATGGATAACCCTTCTATCATACCAAGAGCGGTGTCTGGGGGATGAACCTGGCCATGATTGATGCTTGTAGCTTTGCTTTCAGTAATGTTATCGCCTAGCTGGCAGCTGGTTTATGTTGTCAAAGAGACACTTTACTGGTATCTCAGAAGACCTCAGGAGTAATCTAAAGAATGTTTCTGATTATTGTACAGTTTTTAATATTTTATCTGCCTTCAATATAAAAATATTTTAATTTGTTTTCTTTACCATATGAGGGTCAGTTAGACAAGATGGTAAGCTTTGCATCATTCGTGTTAAGCCGTGTATGCCTGTAACACCCAAAGAAGTAAAAGAAATAAAATAAAATGAAGCCTATTTTAATATCAGTGTCAAATAGGGTGTAACTGTAGAGGTGCAACTGTCCCTGAGGTCAGAGGGCCCACCCATTACTGCAGCTTCCCTTTGCTTGCCAGTTTTCTGCTTACTTTTCCTTCTGTGCAAAATAAAGCAGAATTCTGTTTCCTTCACATCCCCTTTCTTTGCTATAATCTGCTGTCTGAGCCAGTAGCAGGCGTGAAAGAACTACAAAAGGCAAACTCTAACCAAATGTAATGAATAATCTGCACATCAGTAGTTAAAGTGGGAAATCTTTTTGATCCATTTCGTAAAGCGCTGTGTAAACTGGTGTTGCTATATAAATCCTGCATAATAATTTAAGAAATGGCGGGCTATATTTTTTTTCGCACTTGAGCCCCGTGGGTTTTAATTAATTTTTGCATGGGCTAACATGAGGTTTTATTTCTAGATACAGTAGGTATGTTAGAAACACATATGCTAGCTTTAAAGTAATATTGATTCTTTAATTTATCTGTGCATCATTTATATGTAGTTGGCATGTTATAAAAGACAACTTATTTCATTATTGGAAAACCAATGGGAATCCTGAGCAAGACTAGCATTTGTCAGACAGGCAACATGGTGGTGTAATGGTTAGCACTTCTTCCTTGCAGCACCAGGGGTCCCTGGTTCATATTCTGGCCAGTACACTATCTGCAAGGAGTTTGCATGTCCTCCCTGTGCTTACGTGGGAGCTCTGGTTTCCTCCCACACTCCACAAACATGCTGGAAGTGATTTTTCTGCTGCCTACAAATTGGCCCTATGTGTATGGGAGATAGGGACCTCAGATTGTAAGCTCATTGAGGGCAGGGATTGATGTGAATGTACAGTATGTCAATTGTTGGCGCTATATAAATACCTATAATAAAAAAAGTGGTTAGTTATTTAGTAAGGCAGATTGACGTACGGAGTACAGTGAATGATAGCAACCAATTAGATTTCTCTGTTAAGCAGCTTGAAGCAGTCAGAACAATGAAAGATTTTTGCAGATTCAGTATTATCGGACACTTTGCACACTACATTTTTTACAGAACTATAGACTTTTTAATGTTTTTAAATATACACATGAAAAGATGAGCTTACTGTAGTTAATCTTACTATGTGTTTCCTTTACTAGTTTGTAATTATATAGGTTTGTGGGGAAAGCTGTGTTCTCCAATCATCTATGCTTGTTCCCGTCTTGCTGCCGTTGTGCATAAAAGTCGTGCCTTGCTGATCATCTTATTGCAAGTTCACCAGATGGGGGGTCTGTCTTATTTACACAATAGACTCTCAGCAGACTTTAATGACATGAAAACTCCACAATGCCCTTTGCAGTCAGCCCTATTTAAAATAATTGCAATAATTTATTTTGTACGTCCTGACTTCAGCACAGTAAATTCTAATCACTGCACCTTAGAATTAAAAACGGTTTATTAAATTACGCCAGTGTGATCTTTGCCTGAGCTTTTAGTTAATGAGTTCTGGTGTAACATTTTTTTTATTAATTACAGGTATGAGATGCTTTTTTTTATCGTATAAAGTCATTTTGTAATGCTAGTATGTGTCTTATTAACTGATGCGTGAAATGGGATAGGTCCAGAGTAAATAAGACCACTCATGTTTAGCACACAGCTCATGCACAGATATAGACTTCTGCTTTCTTTGTGCATTTAGTTGCCATGAATATGTGTTTGTATAAGGATGCAGGAGTGTTCATTTCTTGTGAATTTGTTAGTGTTCTTACTCATTTCCCACTGTGCTGTGTTATATCGTCAGTGTAATCTGAGTGTAATTGTCAGAGATGTGACACATTCAGGATTGGACATCCAGTCTCCATTACAAAACAGGACACCGGCAGCTATATCCACTGAACATTTTTATGTTTATTTTCTTTGGAACTCTGCTTTTTACTTAAAGCTGTTGTTAGGAATACTGTAGCATTCCTTCTGTAGTTTCTGTTGAACACACTGCTCAGATGCTGTGCATACCACTTCCCTGTTCATAATTCTTTTTTTTTTATCTCGTTCGTGTCCAGGGATTCTCAGGCACTGCTGCAACTACAAAATCAGATACGTCACGAGAAGGAATCTGCTGCCTGGAAGCAACAAGCCAGTCATCAGCAAAACACACCACCCTCACCATCCTTCCCTCCTCCACCTTCCTTCCAGGAGCTGGAGGCCAGTCAGCTTATCACCTCACCAGTGCAAATGAGTGTTCTCAACTCCCACAGTTCTCCTGCCATGCAGCCAGCAAGCTCCTTCAACTATGCTCGGCCTAAACAATTTATTGCTGCCCAGACCGTGAGCAATGCCCCAGGCTACATTACACCATCTTCAGGTTCCTCTACCTCCAGCATCCCATCTCCAATATCACCCTCAACACCTCAAAAGCAGTTTACAAGAGTTCCTGTGCAACCTTTCTCACAGCCATTTGCTCCTGAAGGTGAACAGTTTTGGTCGCCAACCTCATCATCTCCTCCTCCTCCACCACCTCCTGTGATGAGTCCAACTGCAAACTATTTTCCCCAGGATCCATTTCCTCTTCCTCCACCTCCTCCGCCACTTCCTGGATCTGGACCTTCTCCTTCATACAGTCCGTCTCAGTCTCCAACAACCAGAGGTTCTAGTTCCAGCCACAGTCCTGCGGCTTTCCTCAGTTCCATGTTGCCATGCCAGTCATCACCTGTCTCTTTCAATGAGCTTGGACTACCAAAAGGTGTCATGCCTCCGTGAGTACATTTGCTTTCACTTTGTCTATATAGATAATTTTACAGTTCACACTGATTTGACAAAAGCCAGTAGGTGCCATAGAATGTCCACCTGGTATTGTACAATACATGTTTAATCATTCTAAACATGTCTTTTCTCAAATCTGCCCATTCAATTAATTTAGTACTCTGGAAGTTGTGGGTTTGTAACCAGTAAGTCAACCATGTAATGGAAGGGGTATTTATACAGATTTACTGGCCTTCTGAATATAAAATTGAAAGGGTGAGTAGGGCTATCATCCAACATGGCCAGTCAGTTTGCAGCTGTCCTTTTGCTGGTGCTTTTATAAGAAAAATGCAGTTTTTTAAATAGGCAACACAGATATTTCCTTTTCTGCCATTCATATTCATCATGCACAGTATTTTGGGATTCTTGTCTTTCCTGTACTGTTGACTGTTCTCATCACACGGAACTTGTGGTATCATGACAAACTAAGTTAGTAGTGTTACCCACATTTTGTTCATAATCATATACATAAATAGATAGATGATAGATGAATAGATATTTACATAATAGATAGTAGAAAGATAGCCAACAAGGCAGACAGACATGTGGCATATAGAAGAAAAATGTTATATAAACTGTACTGGAAGTTAATTTCGCTTACTGTACATGTACACAGATTGACATTACCAGTTACTACAGAAGTGTACTATATACTCTGTAAACTCGAACACATTCTCAAGTTACAGAGCTGTTATCTGAAATGTTGCCACCTTGTCTTAGAATCACAACATGTTTGCCAGGTCTTCAGATATGTGCCAATGCTTCAGAAAAAAACTCATAACAAGAAAAGTGACTTCCAGCTGCGACTGTACTGCTCACACAGCCTAAGTAAACACAAATTACTTAACATGACCAGCTCATGGCACAATGAAATACATTGGCTGTTAAGAATACTTTATTATAACCTCATTGCCAGCTTCGGCCAGCTTCGGCTTTCAGCGCGGCTCAGCCGAGCCGAGGCATATGCCTCCGGCTCAACTGAGCCTCTCGGCCAAGTTCGGGAGCTGTACAGGCTATAGTGATTAGCCCGTACAGCAGCCCTTCGGTTCTACTCAGCCGAAGGGGTCCTGGGGCCAAACCTAGACGAAAGGATCGGCCGAAGCTACGGCTAGATCCTTCGGCTGCTTCGTGAATAGACCCCTTTGTTTTGTAATAGAAATCCAAATCTCTAAGACAGTACAGTTTACAGAACAAATCAAAATAGGTTTCATACACTGACCCTGAATACAGTGCTCATTGTCAGTGGTATATACAGGACCTCCTCAGGGGAAGTCTAGGGACCTTTGGCCTGGTTGGAGGGGACATAACTTAGTGGCCCTTTGATGGCAGGGATAGTTAGATAGAAAGTAACAGTGATTAGTGGACATGATAAAAGTTGGATGTTCCAAAAGGAACAATTGTTATGGCACGCCTTTTCCCATCATCCAGCATAAGCTTCCTTTGCTGCTCTTGGCATTTTGTCACTTGACATCTGGTACTTCCGTTTCCCACATGCTGTGATCGCAGCATGACTGCAGGACTGTGGGTCCTGCTCTGATGGATGTCTAAATGGTGAAGCTGTTGGAAATGCAACAGCATATCGAGATGTAATTATGTCTTTGGAGCTGTACTGCAATGTCTCTATGTCTCTAGCCTCTATGCTTATGCATACTTATCTATGATACACAGGAATATTTCCTATCTATATGTTTCCTGTATAATGCTGTATACTCAGATAGAATGTCCTTATAAGCAAGTAAAACTTAATTCAGCATTCCTCAAGAACTCAATGCTTCATCTAAATACATAACCAACAGAAGCACCTGCACTCAGGGCCACCAGCCCAACATATCTTATTAGGACACATCCATGGTGTATATCTCCTCTCCTTGATATGGTTGTTTAGGGCTGTGCCTCATGATTTTAAGATGATATCTGACTGAAAATCTGTTCTTCTTACCCATATCAACCAGTTACATTGTGTATTTACATCTTTCTGTGTAGTAGAGGAGAATAAACAGTTTATAGGAGAACATACTTTGGCTTTTTGCATATTGTTAATGCTAAACTATTTATTTGTACCAACAAGACTATGGGCCGGTTTCATTGGGCTTTGGGTTTGTGTTGATGAGGTGCATTCAAATCATTTTGAGGGACTGCTGTGATCATTCAAAATTCATTGATTTACATCTGGTCTGAAGATAACCATCTTCTGACTTGCACTTTCCCTCCTAAGCAGCATCAACCTACTTTTGCATTCTCATGTACATGTTTAGGGTAGGGAACTTTTAGGAAATAAAAGCTCATCAACACAGGTCCCATATATGCCTGTGTACATCTGAGGTGGACCAAAATATAACAGGTTTTTATTTTTTTATGGGGCTTTTTATTTATGGAGAATGTCAATTGCAGCATCCACTTACGAAAAAATATACAAAGAAACAATCCTAAAGTTTTAGATATTAAAGGTAAATCTTAAAAAAAATGCATTTACAGTTAAAATATTTACAGCTACCTTTGTTTTATTGATAACAATTCATAAAAATATATTGACTTTGGATGGTATTAGAAAGGAAAAGATTAAAACAACATTTGAAACATTATCATCCATCTGTATGTAACCACCAAGGAATTTGAAATGTGTTTTGAGCGCAATCTGGATTTCGTTACAGTATTTCCAGATGACTATGGTGGGGGTCATGCAATTTTTTGATCTCCAACACCCCTCATAATGCTCCACTTCTCAGAAACTGAGAACAAATTCTTTGTAAATATTTTAAATTTAAGGTATCATTTTTATTTTCACTTTATACTTGGTGTCTCAGCAGTATCTTCTGTATCATTCTAATCAAGAGGTGATATCTCAGAGACTCAAGATTTCAAGCTGTGACCTGATATAATTTTTCTGCTTTCCCTAGGGCAATGTCTTTAGTAGAACTTTATACCCTCCTTTTACAATGTGAGGAAATACCATGGCAATAAGTCAACCGTAGAAAACATTAAAGAAATATAATGTATTATCTATGCCTATACACTATGACTTGTACTTTGAAACTGGAAAACATTAGCTTATTCAGAATGACAATGCAAAGCGAAACCAAGTAATGTAAAATGCAGTTGGTTGGTTAAACAAAACCATAGTTCTTATTAACATTTCCAGGTAAACACGTAGCCAAGCTTTGCTTTCATTTATTCTGGCCTGGATAAAAATGAGAGCTGTTAATATCTAGTTGTTATGGGCAACACAGACATTTCTCCTTGCTCTAGTTTTGGTAAATTAGGCCCTGTCAGTGAGTTAGAATGGTTTCCTGCTAATTTTCTGGGACCTTAAAATAAAGATTAGAGAATATGATATGACACAGATTTATCACCCCAAAAACAGTATACACCATTAATTTTATATAACAGGTGTGATGAACTTTGGTTTAAAGTGAGCAGGCCATTGTTTCTCCTTTACGTCAGGCCACAAAGCTGAGTTTATTTTAATTACAATTTGCATTATCATTTTTTAGCTAATCTATATTGAGATATAGATATCTAATCGATATACATATGTTATTAGTTGCTACTGAATTGAAATGCTGCATTCTCTAGAGCAGTGGTTTTCAACCACTGGGCCACGGCACAGTGCTGGGCTGTACTGTCAATGCCACATTGAGGGAATGTAGTGATCAGCCACATTGAGCACCTACTACAGCAGTGCTAATGTTGCACAGCAAAGCAGCTCACCTGTAGCTGATTGGGTCAGCAAACTTCAAGGGATTGGTGTATGCGTCTGCCACTTGCAATGCAAAGGCGCTGAAGGAATGAACACCTGTATGGGACAGTGACTTCTTGGTTAGATGCTGAAGCAAAGGAACTGGCAGAGTATCTTTTCTCTATACTGCTGGATTTCGAAAGAATTGTTTTGCCAGACACTATTTGAAGTATATTTTAGATCTGGTTTGGTCTGATCTTTAGCAAGATGGAGGATTTCACATATCCTATTATCCAACGTGCTGTATTAGAGCAGAGGGTGGGATGAGGGGGACTGTACAGAAGATGGCCTTTTAGAGACATAAGAACTGTAGCAGCTCACACAGGGCAGTCTGTAACCATTGCTGCTACTGTAGATGTTCAAGTTTCAGTGTGTCCTCACTTAATAGCAACATTCTAATAATCTGAGAGTTTAAAGTGTGCATGGACAGACCAACAGGGAAAAAAGGGAGACAGAAAGACAGGAGGCATAGACAGATATAATGACAGAGAGAAAAATATATAGAGAGAAAACAAGAGATAAAGAAGGGAATTCACTAAAAGTTTGAAAAATGGAAGCTAGATACTGGTTGCCAGGGGCAACTCTGCCCGATTTTGTTTGCTCTAGTCTTTGTAACTTCCCCTCAAAGAATGAAAGAGAGAGATACAGATAGAATTGAAAGAGAAAGGTAAACTGAGAGAGAGAGAAGTAGCACCCAGTACTCTAGCATCGTCAGAGCATTGTTCACCTAGCTACAAATCAGGTTACTGGTAGGAAGCAGAGATGGGTTTGTGGAGAGAGCAACCTGCCTGTACAACCCTGATCATCTCCACTGTTTGAAAGGGGACATCTTTTTAATGCTGTATTTCACCATACTACCTGCATAGACTGTATACTAAAAGAAAACCATGACCAGGGAAGTGTGGAGAAGAACTAAAACTGCTTATGACAGATAGTATTGGAGCAATCTCCAGTTTAAACCTAAAGTATTATAAGACTTTGATAGTGTAGGGAGGGGTTAGAACCACAGTCAGGAATTCATATGTGCATGTTATGAAGATTTTAAATCTATAATATTCGTTGCCAACAGTACAAGAATAGAATGTAATTTACTATCAATATTTCTTCTGGTAGTGGCTTCCAAAGGAAGGCAGGCCGGACTGCTCGCATAGCCTCTGATGATGAGATCAAGGGATCAAAAGATGCAGTGATACAAGATCTGGAGAGGAAGCTGCGTTTTAAAGATGAGCTCCTGAACAACGGCCAACCGGTATTATATTAACTGCAAACCTAAGCACTTATTATCCATATTGTGTTACAAAGAAACTGTCAGCTATCCTTTAGCTTTCCTTTTAAAGTTAGACATTAGTCATATTTCTTAACATATTCCGCCACTGAATTTAGAAAGGCAAGTCATGAGCGATTGAAAATGAAATATTTGTATCTTCCCTATGTTCTTAGAAATTGACGTATGAAGAGAAAATGGCTCGGCGGTTACTGGGAGCCGACAATGCTGCAACAGTGTTTAACTTGCAAGAAGCAGAAGATGATATAAATACACAGGTACATATGATATGATTACATTTTTCTTTGTATCTACATATACATAGTTTATATTATATGAAGAAAATATGTGGTTGCTCCATATTTAGTTTTATATGTTTCACCTCTATGAAATACACACAATTGAGCTGGTGTTCCTTGCCAGAAAGAAACATTTTGACATGTTTCCATAAAGCCACAATAATCATTAACAAACAGCTTATCAAAAGCAAACCATTGAAGGACATTTAGTGAATCACAAATGAGGAAACAGCAATATATTATAATGAATAGAAAAATCCTAAATGTTTCTTTTGTTAAGTAAATGTAATTGACAGAAAGTATGAATGCTTCATCCATAACACTCATTCTATAGCAGTCAGCTGTGCATTAATGCATGTTTTTCTTCCTGCTTTCCGTGTGATTATGATACCTAAACAGTGACCTGGCAAGCTTGTCATGCATTCTTGCTTCCCTGGAGTATGTACAGTGGAGTTTATTCAAGCATGTATCCTTGGTCAATTGTTTCCTTGACTGTTTCCTTGACACATGAAGATCAAATGGGCAGACATTGGTTGTGCACATACACATATACAGTATGGTCAAATCTACACAATCTGATCATTTAGCAGAGAATGAATTTGATTGATAGCCACAGATGTGGACTGGATTATTGATCAACCTGATTGATAGGAGAGAAGGTAATGAGTTGGATGATTGTTAGCAGATTGGATACAAGGCTCCTATGGTTTATGTTACTGTTGGTGTGTACAATGACGCACAGTACAAAGGTCAGCAGTACAGAGGTCAGTAATGTTAAGGTGGCATTACACCTTACAACCATCACACGACTTTTGTTGTGCGATGGTTGTAAGGTCATTAAAATTTCGTACGACCTGCCCATCTTGGACAGGCAGATTGTACTTGCGATCATTGCAAGCCCTGCCCACCGAGGGGGAGGGCTTGTCGATGATTGTAATGCTGAACGGGCAGTGTTGCGCACACCGGCCCGTGCAGTTTTTGAACCCTCTAGCAGCCTCGTTGAGCCTCCCTTCAGGTCCCGCATTGCAGAAATGTACAGAGGTCAGCAGGATGACGCACAGTACAGAGGTCAGTAATGTAACGCACAGTACAGAGGCCAGTAATGTAACGCACAGTACAGAGGCCAGTAATAAAGCAGAGGTCAGCAATAACGCACAGTTCAAAGGTCAGCAGTGTAAGGCAGAAGTAACACATGGTACTGAAGTCAGCAATAACGCACAGTGGAGCGATCAGCGGTGTAAGGCAGAAATAACGCACAGTACAGAGGTCAGCAATAATGCACAGTGCAGAGGTCAGCAAGAACGCACAGTGCAGAGGTCAGCAAGAAACGCACAGTGCACATGGCTGACCTGATTCACATACATACAGCGATCTGTCCTCCATGTCCAACTTGAAGCCTCCCTTCAGGAGGAAGAAGACTGCAGATGACGGACAGCCAGCTGAACATTCTCCCTTCTCTTCTCCTCTCCGGCCGCTGCAGCTATAGAGCGGCCGAAGAGGAGAAGAGAAGGGGGAGAGCTGAACGGGTGATCGCCGCTGCTGAAGAGGCGGCAGATTCCCCCCTCGTACTGCCGGTGGCGTACTGCCCCCACGCAATTTTCACTCGTGGAAATTTTGAGCCCTGTATATATATACACATATATATATATATATATGTATATCAAGTGGCTCAAGTGATCATAGTATTGTATTTTGATTGTGTATGTGCTGGGGAAAGTGTCTGTCCATGACCATTTTCTAATTACTTTTGTAAGCCAAATTTACAGTAAGTGGTTGTTTATGCCACAGAAGATGCAGACGGTGTACATACGTGTGGAAACATGAAGATGTACATACTTTTAATGTGCTAATATTCTTATATAAATGTGCTTGTAACAAGGTTCCATTATTAACCCTTTGAAGAACTGTGGATCATTACACATTAAAAAATAACATAAAAAAATATAGCAGCCTAAGATAGTTCCTCTATTATTATTACTATACAGGATTTATACAGCACCAACAGTTTGCGCAGTGCTTTACAATATAAGGAGGACATTAAAATTACAATACAAATCAAGACAAGATTGGTAAGGAAGGCTCTGCCCGGTGGTAGCCGTGTGGGATGAATTGTTTGAAAAAAGTGATAGTCCAGTAGTTAGGTTGAGGCGGTATAGGCTTCTCTGAAGAGATGATTCCTCAGTCCTCTAAAGGCAGTCAGAGTAGGATAGCCGGACAAGTTGGGGTAAGGAGTTCCAGAGGATGGGAGAACCTCTAGAAAAGTCCTGAAGGCGAGCATGGGAGGAGTTGATGAGGAAACTAGAGAGCAGGAGGTCTTGGGAGGAGTGGAGGGGATGGTTAGGGTGATACTTTGAGACGAGGTGGCAGATATAGCTGGGGGCAGTTGTGGATGGTTAAGTAAGTGTTTGTTATATTTTCAATTTTTTTTTGTGGGTGATCGGCAGAGGGGGGTTGCAGACACTGAGTGGAAGGTTAGGTGGATGAGTCTAACAGCAGCATTCTTGAGAGACTGAAGAGGGGATAGCCTGTGCCGTGGTAGGCCAATGAGGAGGGAGTTGCAATAGTGGAGAGGAGAGATAACAAGTGAGTGGATAAATAGCTTTGTGGTTTCATTGGTTCAGAAGGGGCGGATTTTGGAGATGTTAGAAAGGTGAAGGCAACAGGATTTGGATAGTGATGGGATGTGTGGCAGAAATGTAAGTTTGGAGTCAGGGATCACACCTAGCACCTTGGCATGGGGGGTTGGGTGTTCCTTTATAAATCTGTGTCAAAAAGATAAAGAATAGAACCTTAAAGAACCTTATTTTCTGCATGATATCACAGCATTCCAAATAGGTTAAATGATTCAATACTGCTCTGTGAAGAAAGTTCCTGGGTCAGAGTTAATACCTGAGTTCTGTGAAGGAGAAGTGTCTGCAGAGCACTGTTGTCTTGCTTTAGCTTTCACCTTCTTCTCTATCTTTGCAGGAAGTTTTTTTTTGGATCCGTCTGTTAGGAAGAGTTATAGATTAGTATAGAATAATGGGATAAATAATTAAATACTGCTTTGTATAGAAAGATCCTGGGTCGGAGTTTATACCCTGTATTCTGTGGAGAAGTGTCATCAGAGCACAAATCAGTAACTGTTTTCTTGCTTCAGCTTTCACCTTCTTCTCTACCTTTGCAGGAAGTTGCCTCTGTTGATGCTTCTATAGAGAATCCTCTTGAAATGCAGAAGGTTACTATTGACCTGTGTTCCTTGTCTACACCTCACTGATCATTGGTCTTAAAATTAACATCTTACATGTTTTGCAGTTTGCCTAATTTAACATCTGTCATAATCACTTGTTTTTACCTTGTTGCCTTTTGTTTTGTCACTCTGTGTCATGTTTATTCATCCATTGGGGTAAGAAAGGGTTTTTCCTAAGTAACGGAGAAAAAAACTGAGAATGTTATATACCTCAGTAAAGTATTCATTTCCATAATATTGTTGCATGAAATTACTGTGTGTTTTACTTTCACTAATGACTTCTTAATTAGCCTCACTGAATTCCACTGATATAAAGTGTCCCTTATACAGGAAATGGGCATCATTTCTGCATTAATATCATCAGACACTGGTGTTCAACACATATAAATTATACCTGTCATTTATATACCTCCAGTTCTATGTTTGTTGTTTTGTACTATATCTTTGGCCTCATTCACACACAACGCAAGCAAAATTGTATATTGCGTATATACGCGTCTATGCACGTATATACGAGCGTCTATGCGCGTATATACGAGCGTCTATGCGTGCACTATATGCAATCCCAGAATGCATCACTCGTAATGGAATTTTGAATGTGCTGTACGCATGTACGCAGAATACGCTGCCCAGGCGCATCTCTGTTCCATTCTGTTTTTGCGCATATATACGCTACGCAAATATACAGCTCCATACGTGGCTATGTGTATGGAGCCATTTATTTGCATGTGTTGCATATGGCATAATACGTAGGTGCGCGCGTATACGCGCGGCAGTGTGAATGAGGCCGTATGTATATAAATGTTTGTTCGATGTTGCAGTGTAGCAATTTTCATGACTGGAAGTGAAAAATTGTATATTTCTTTCTGTAAGAGAATCATTGCTCCATGTTTTTGTCCCCATTCCAACCATCTAAATAACAAAATATTAACAAATATGTTTCTGAAAAACATCCTATATAAACAGAACAATATATATATAATATGTGTGTATTTATGGTATATCCACCAAAGGATGTAATATTTCCATTAAATCTAGGGACTAGGTTCTTTTAAAATATGGTTAATTATTATTAGTTGATGGTTTTTAATATAGTTGAAATATTTATAGTCACTTTTTATCAGACTGAAAAGTGTGAGCTATATAGCTGCAAGCACATCATGGTAGGGGAAGGTAAGGTAGCGGAATGGGGCACTAGTAGTGATTGTGGGAACAGAAGTGGCGCATTCTGGTTCCTAGTTGTAACTGTCAACTTGTCACTTTAACACAGGATTTAGGGCATCAATACTGATAAATCTGACTGTTTAGTTACCAAAAGGATGCTGAATAAAATGTTTATACCATCATCTTCATTTCATAATGTAAGTTAAATCTCATCTTGGGATTCATGTTTAATACCACAGACCACCTAGCTAACAAATCTAGTAGTCTAGTAATTGACCCAGAAAGGGTGTTAAACACCAGACGAAGCACTACTGATCTTTCACTTTACCAGAAGGTACATGTAGTTTTCCTTTTAATATATCACACTTATAGGAACAATTCAGGTTGATGTTTGACTTTTGCTCCCATGCTGCTATTTTTGTTAAAGCTTTACACAATGTTACCTTCACCCCACCGGTAAAAATGAATGAACATGCAATAAACAGCCAAGTTAAAGAATGCAGTAACCCAGGGTGGCATGTTTTACCGAGGTCAAAAGCATCTGACCAAACTTTCCTAGTGAAGAAGGGATCCTGTAGATATGAAACATACCAAAGCAGTTAAATCATCCTTCTCACGGGGTTATAACTCTACCTTATCAAACAAACCCTTTAAATGATGTTTAATGTGTTTTAATAGCTAAGCCTTAATGAGAGATTCTTAAGAATTGGTACACATACCATAGAAGCACTATTGTTATGTTTATTTGCCCATATATGACAAGCAGGTTAATAAAAGACAGTTTTTGAGGCTGACAGTATCCTCTAAAGTTTAATTATACAAGTGAAGATTAAATGACATGGAGTATTTTTAGTGGGAAACAGTCTGCGGGTGTCTTTATTATTCTAGTCGATATGTGACCCTCAACAGAGGTCTGTTTGCTCATTCCTTTACCTAAAGAAATGCAGTAAAAAAAAGTCTGCAGAGTGCTTAAACTTGAGAAAAAATCTGAAACATTGTTTAAAATAAACACATATTACAGTTCCCTGGAGCTGAATTCAATATATACAGATCAAGTTTTTACAAAGAAAAGTATGTGGTTCATAGACAGCTTCTGTCTCATGGGGCAACATATAGCACAATCAAAGTCGATCTCTACCTTTAACATTACAGGCCAAAAAATACACATGGTTAAGGGCTTGCAGACTAATATTTTCCTTTTCCATTTCCTTTGAGACATTTAGAATTGTAGTTGTGGTGCTTGTGAACATACATGGAAGTCTACCAAATGATCTTTTTGTAACAAAAGTAATTTAATACAGAAAGCCGTACCCTGAATAGACTTGGGGGAATGCAGCTGTCTTAGAAATCACCTCTAATATTTATACCAGCATTGAGTCTATGCACAAGGTATTCCTGAGCTTGTCTTCTGGTATACCCTGTCCCCAGGCTAGTGACTGTGGTTCTAAGAGAAGGAGGTTGCACAATTTAGAATGACTGCAAAGAGTTTGTTATTTTAAATTCATTCATTCGCTACAAACAATGCTCAGTCTGTCTGCAAGAAATGATGGAAAATTATATTGTATGAGGTAGGGAAAGATCATGAGGTTTATTTTCATTTTTTTTCTGTCTGTATTCTATTGGGGTGCTTACTGTCTCTAAACACATCCACAGTAAACATCAGACAAAGGTTCTAGCCCTTTCAAACTTTATACAAAAGAAAAATAAATGATTCACTTAAAAGTAAAATTATTAGAATGTCTGACTTTAGCAGAGGTGTGATGCTTCCTACATAGCATTCGTTATTTCCTCGGTTTTATTTGTTGTCTGAAAAAAAAATCACATTTTCTTTATAATTTGTGTAACTTGTATAAAGAAATGTTGTAGTGTGTTGTTGTTTTGTAGTGTGAAATACAATAAATAAGTAGTATTTTTTTTTTATTTTAGAAACAGTATGCTTGCAGATTTTTGATGACTTGAAGTGTTTTCAAAGAGAAAAGATGTTAATAATGAAGTATTCTGACATGTTGTCTTTTCAATATGATAGGAGTACAAAGTATCCAGCTTTGAACAGAGGCTGATAAGTGAAATTGAGTATCGCCTAGAACGTTCTCCTGTGGAAGAATCGGATGATGATGTAGAACACGGGGATGAATCTGATGGAACCCCTCCTCAATTTGAAACAAAACTGCAACACTTTAAGATCTTTGAAGGCATGCCAGCCACTTTCACATGCAAGGTCACGGGCAATCCAAAGCCAAAGGTATGAAAATATTCTTCTATTATATCAGTGACAAACTGTTGTGAAAAATATTGATTAAAAAAAGCTGAAAACTCAAAGTGACATTATTAGAACTGTAAGGGAGAGTTTAGGGATCACAATTGATTTATGGTCCTCAGGCCAAGTGATATACCTTGTGTCATCATGCCATTTTTATAATATGTTGACATTGCTAAGCAAGAAATTGTTGTCAGTAAACTCTTTAATGCTCATGACTCACAGTGGGCTGGAAGAACATTTATTAAACCAGAGGGCAGAAATGACCCAGGACAGTTCAGAAAAAGAAGATATTTGGTTTCCACAAGATGCATCTCCATTTTAATTTTTTTTTCAGCTTTTTTAAGCCAATGTTATATTTTTGTCTACTGCATATGTTTAAGAAACAATTCATCCATTGCAAAAACTTTTTAACATAATACTTTAAATTGTATCTAAAGCTAAAACCTTTTTGTCTTATCTAATGGGACTGAAAGTGAGAGAAAAATCCGAAATGTTATCCCCCAGAATAGTAACAGAGGGAAAATCTTCCATTGGGGACACCTGTTGCAGTGACAGCTACTGTACCTAACATTTTCCTGACTTTGGATGAATGTCTTTTCACTTTCTGTGAAACAAAGTGAAACAAAATCTATCCAATGTGACACAGGTGGCCAAAAAGATTATTCTTTTTAGCCATTACCAAAATAAAGAAAACAGTTTAGAATATACTTTAAGGATTAGCATCATGTTTTATAAAGAATTATGGTGGCTGTTTTACTCAGTATTGTTATTTATACCTTTTACATACAGTATGGTCTGGTTTAAGTCCCTGGTCTGATGGTTTGCTTTGTCTCACTTGACTGTATTTTCCCCCACAAACCACTTCATCCTTGCCACAGAGTGGATCCACATTCAAGTTTAAAATCTTTAGCTACAGCTGCATCTTATCAAGATTTCATTGCCGTGGTTGTCTGCTTGTGATTTAAAAGGTGTCAAAAATGTGTAGGATATTCGTATAACAGACTGTCATATGTGTGATACAGGCAAGATTGATCTATAGTCTGCATGCCAGATGTAAACCTTTTATCAAAGATTAAGGCATAAATGTACATTGAGGATCTGCTATCATACACCATGTACAGTAAATCAAATAACCTAATATCTTTTAGGATTTCTTGAAACTAAAAGTGTCTCAGGATGTGATGCACCATTTTCTTATTTATACAGCAGCAGCACATCTCTTTCACATCAATTATTCCCCCCAAAGGAAAGTTGCTTCTAACAAACCCAAACAAGCATACATACTGCAGAGTACTTTTTGAATGGAAGCTAATTAAAGGAGAATTATGAGGCGAGTGATTTTCGCTTAGCCTCATAATCTGAGCCGACCTGTGACAATGAAACTGTCACAGGTCGGCTCAGTAGATCGGGAAGTGAGCAAACACATACCGGCGCTCGCTCACTTCTTGATCTATCCGTGCTGAGAGCCGAGGCTGTCACTCATGGCTCCCTGCAGGGATCCCCCCTCCCTTGTCCGATCCTCCAGCTCTGACTGGCGGAACGGACGGGGGAGGGGGCGGGTACAGCTGGCTCTGCCTCTAGATAGGCAGAGCCAGCTGTCACTCACGCAGCTGGGTCCAGACAGCATTGTCGGGATCTGTTCCGGCTGTGGCGTCTCAGTATACCGCGAGCTGTAGCTCGTGGTATACTGAGATTTGGGTGACGGGAGGACGCTAGTTTGTGTCCTCCCATTACCCTTAGGAGAACTATGAGAAAAAGCACTGACTCCATAGTTCTCCTTTAACGTTCTGGAATGTTTTTGGATTGGGGAGAAGATCAGGGCCCATCTAGGAAAGCCATGCAAAGGATGAACCCAGAACACTAGCAATTAGGGTTGATTTAATAAAGCAGATGATCATGTTCACGTTGCAATTGAGTTTTTCACTTAGCTTTGTGACTGTAGGGAAGCTGTGCTGACTTCAGTCAATAATCAAGTGCTTTTTTTTTTTTTCTTGCGTGTGATTATGTATTATTTGCAAAATAAATGTTTATCATATTCACTAAGTGAAAGCTCCCCTTTACTCCTTTAATAAATCAACCACACCAGTTACAGATGTAGCTATTAAAGGAGAACTATGAGGTGAGTGCTTTTCACTCACCTCATAGTTGTATACTGAGCTTAGGGTAACGCTAGTTTGTGTCCTCCCGTTGCCCTAAGGAGAACTATGGGGAAAAACACTGACCCCATAGTTCTCCTTTAAAGTGAGACTTATCTAGTTTTTAAAAGAGTTTCCAGTTTTTAAGGGTAGAATTAATAAGTTTTTTTTAAATTGCTGCCCATTACTCCATTGTGGAAATACATTCCCTTTTTTTCTGGGGACAAAACAAAAAATGAGGAGAAATCTTACTTCAGGCTTCAGTTTTATCAACAGGTTTGCTTTTTAAAGTAAAAAAAAAGAGGAAAAATCTTACTTCAGGCTTTAGTTTTATCAACAGGTTTGCTTTTTAAAATAAAAAAAAAAAAAAAGATGTTGTGCAGTAACACACTGCAACCAACCAGATTTCAGCTTTATGCTGTTGAGGAAGTCATCAAAATCTATGGGTCACTGTATTCTGCACATTGCTCCATGGCCTTATTGAATATTTCTGATGGCATCTCATAACACTTCAGATGCCAGTGAACATCATCACTGCACTTTGTTAGTGCACATTCAGCATAGCTTAGTGGAAGCAGACTGAGCTGTTTTCTGATGTTCTGTTTCAAATTCCCTGCCTGGGAAGAGGCCATTGTAATGAGTTGCTGCAGCAGGAAATCATTCAGGAGGAAATTGTAAACACATGGGAGTCCCTTGTTTTCTATAAAATAGTCACTTAAGAGGCCATTTGTATGTCACTTTCTGGTTGTATTGTTTCCAAGAGTCACATAGGACTCCAATCGTTACATGATAACTAGGTAATCTGCTTGGAACAGGAATGCAGAAGTAATTGTAGGTTTCAGCAGTCAGTGCACAGGATAAAAAAAAATACTTCTCTTTGTCACTGAAGCCAACCAGATGTTGGCAGACATTTCGTAGCAGTTCTTAAATTGTCAAGTTTTGATTGGATGACGTAGGTGACAACTTTATCCATTAATTAATTTATGAAAAAATTAAATTCTTGGCTAATAGGACCTAGAGGTTTGGTAACATAGATTTAATTGACACAACTATCCATCTCAATATTTTCTCTAGTGATTTGCAGCTGGCTACCATATCTGCCTACACAGATACAAATGGCTGGTGTTACATGATCATGTTTTAAAACATGAGTACTAAATGAAGCTGGTCATTTTGTAGCTAGCTTCAATGACTGATGAGAATGAAGTGTCTAAAGCTGAAGAGTTGTTTATATGTGGCTGATGGAAGAGGGTATGTTTTTAGGTGTCTAATGGAAAAAGTGAATGCTTTATGTGTCCATGGGAAAAAGTAAGAACAACGTTTGTTTTTAGGTGTCTACAGGAAAAGAGCCAAGCTTAATGTTTCTATGGGAAAAGGCTGTCTTTATATGTCTGGGGGAAGAGGGTAAGTTTTTAGGTGTCTAATGGAAAAGGTTAGGCTTTAGCTGTCTACGGACAAAGAATGTTTTCTACATGTCTGTAAGAACAAGGTTCGTTTTTAGGTATCTATGGGGAAAAAGTCAGGCTTTAGGTATCTATGGGAAAAGGGCTGCCCATATGTCTGGGAGAAGAGGGGATGTTTTTAGGTGTCTAATAGAAAAAGGTTAGGCTTTCGATGTCTGCAGGAAAAGGCTGTTTTCTACATGTCTGTAAGAACAAGGTTTGCTGGTGTCTATGGGAAAAAGTTTAGTTTTTTGGTGTCTAAGGGAAAAGAACTGTCTTTCGGCATCTACGTGAAAAGGGTTGAGTCTTAGATGTCCAGTATTAGATGCCCAAGAAGAAAGGGTTGGTCTAAGGTGTTGCTTTTTGGCATTTTTCCAGATAACTGGTATGTTCTTTTATTCTTTTATATTAAACTAACAGGAAAAATTAGATGTTGTGTTTAGTGTTAGCAATACGTTTTTAACCAGCTATATTATAGTGTCATGTGAAAACTGTGGTAAATGTATTCAGTCATTTTCAAAATAGATTGTATTTGAGTTTTTCCTGTAAGATACATACTGGGCTACCATTTCTAAGCACTATAATTAGGTCTCTAATGAACAATTCAATGGTAAATGTATTTACTGGCTTATTGACGAGCTAGAATATAAACCCGACTTTATATAATCAAGTAATTAAAAAACATTTTACAGTTGTCAGTAACATAACAGTTTCATTATATTTTTATAGGATTCATTTTCTAATTTGCGGGTTTTGTTGTGTTTGGAAGGATGTGATGTATTGGCCGTTCTCCTCAATAAATGTTTAATGTTCCATTTTAGAAAGGGATTTCAGTAGGTGGTGTGGAAGAAAAATACACCCTTTATTTATTGTTCACAGAAGTTTTGCTTGCTCTGAATGGGACCTTTCTTCTTTTCTCATTGCAGACTGATCAGACATTTTCTCATTGCACTTCAGAAACTTGAGATCAAAAAATATCACAAATGGGTATTTTTAATCCAGAGAAAATTATTAGTGCTGGAAGACTGCAGTTCCAGTACACTTAACAGACACAGCAACAGTATCCAAGCATCTTGTTTATTAGACAATATGCTAAGCATTCCTGTGTAAACTGTAAGCATTCAGGCAGGCTTTGAACATGCCTTTGCATGGTTTAAAATAGCTGGTAGAAATAGTTTAAAGAACAATAAAGACTTAGATTACTACCAAGTGCTGGCAATAAGGTTAGAGGAGTCAGAACAAAGTTAAAAGATTTGCATAATGTTTTTTTTTGTCGCCTTTTTTTCCTTCATTAGTCAAATCTGGATATTTGTGGGTAATAAAAATAACTGCAGAGGCTGTAAATAGGAGATATAGGATTCAGGCAACAATCCATAATCTCCCTGGTCTCTTAGATCTCCTATTTGATGGACTTTGTAGTGACTATAGTCAAATGGTGTTTGTAGAAGCAGCTAGCACCTCACCAACAATAGCACATCCTGGTTTAAGTGTTTGCAAAGATATTCAGGAAGGATAGTTATGTGGCAGAAAAGGTGGAGCTTGGGGTAGAATGATATGTAAATACAACCATGCCATTAGGCCAGCATTGCATTAAACTGAAGGGTAACATCCTAGGTATTTTAGCATTTCGAGTTTATATACAACCAAGGAGATATTTTTACTCGCAGACAAGTCACATCATATGTACATAATATAACGTGTTTCATTTAAAGTGGGTTTAGAGCTGGAGTTGCTTGTGCCCAAAGCAGCCAAACAACTCTGGGAACTAAGGCAGCTTCATAGCATCTATTTGGGTTCCAAGTGCAGAGAGAATGTCTGATGATTCCTATGGATTACTATATTTAGAATATTACTCCTTGCATTTGTAAATACCCATATGGTAGCTGTCTGATCAGTCTGGCTGAGAAATGCGTAATGTTTTATTAGCAGGATCTTGAATCATCTCAGAAACATTTGTATGTCCAGATCCAGTCTGGCAGGATGTCAGTGCTGACATCTGAGAAAAGTGCTAGTGTGGCCAAAAGTATTATTAGTGAACTGATCCTACTTTCTAGATATGTAATACAATAGGTTATTTTTTTACTGTTAGTCTGCACTATATTGCTTCTGGTTATGTTGTTGGATAAAATTAGAATATAAATATTTATAATATTTATGCTTTTACTTTCTAGGCTGCACTACTTACAAAATCTCTTTGACTGGAATCACGTGTACCTTTTTTTCCCCATTTGTTACACATCCTCTAGCCCAATGGTTCTCAACTTGTGTAACCTCAGGACCCACATTTGTCCTTGGTCATTTAGTCGTGACCCAAGTCACACTGCATCGGAATGCACGGCATTGGAGTACCGGGTGTTCGAGTGCAGGCTGTCGGACCGTGGGCGGGAGGTGCGCTTAGGGAACCATTCAAATGAATGGCAACGGAAAACACCTTTCACACCAGAACTGGGGGCATGGGACTGTGCGATTAACGCACTGTACTAGTGTGAATGGAACCTTAAAAAAACACTTACAGAAACACACAACCACATTCTCACACACACACACCAACAAATTATATTTTTCTCTTTTTTTTAAGATTCACCCAGTCTCACTACCTTATTAGAACTAGAGTGGATCCTCAGCTTGGGGTCCAGCGTGGGCTGCTGTGCTGGAGCTCCATCCATATGTGCATTGCTTGTACGGCTCCCTTGCGCCCTGTAGAGGTGCCGGGAGCCAGAATGTGACATCAGTCCAGTCACCTCTACAGGGCACATGTGGGAGCTGTAAGCAATGCACATATGGATGCAGCTCCCTTTTTGCCATACTTCCATCCCACCCCACCTCAAGCTGACACGCAGGGCTGGGCAGCATATTTTGAATGGCTGCTTGGCGCGACCACTGACAGTGCTGCACTAAGGAGTGGCCGACGAGTCTCTCACCTAGAAAAGTGGAAGGTATGTGGGCACCCATTGAACATGGAGTCGCGACCCACTTTTGGGTCACGACCCACCACCTGAGAAGCAAGGCTCTAGCCTATAGCTGCAATCTGTGTTGATAGTACTAAGTGCAGTTGTTCCAATATTATAACAGCTCTTATACAATTACATCATGGGCAGACTGCTTTTAGGCTTCTGGACATATAATGTGACTGTCATGAGCACTGTAATTTAACTCAGTGGTCCTCAATCATATCTAAATCCAAGAACAAATATGTAATTTATTGCAGCTTACAACATACCACTACTTAGATGTGGAGGCCGCATCTCTGTGTGCTCACTGAGACTGTGGCGCTGTAATAACAGCGCCATTTTGGTATGTTAGCGTTAATTTTGCATTTTGGGATAGGAGCGCTTGTATATATATATATATATATATTGCCTGGCCAAAAAAAAGTCACTACCTGGATTTAGCTAAGCAAATAGGTAAGAGCCTTCCATTGGATATTAGGTCTTTGTTCAGCAATGCAATCTGCCCAGAACATGAGGTCAGCTGCCTTCCTGAATATACTGAATGACCAGGCTTTTTCAATCAATTTCATCAATGGATTTTTTCTTCCCTGATGGCAAAGGCATATTTCAAGATAACAATGCTGGGATTCATCGGGCTCAAATAGTGAAAGAATGGTTCAGGGAGCATGAGACATCATTTTCACATATAAATTGGCTACAAGCTACTACATACTCCAGACCTTAACCCCATTGAGAATCTTTGGGATGTGCTGGAGACTTTATTCAGTAGTCCGACTCTCCCATCAACACATACAAGATCTTGGTGAAACTCTGAACAAAAATAAATGTTGTGACATTGCATAAGCTCATCGAAAGGATGCCATGGGGAATGTTTTCTGTAATCAAGCTAAAGGCAGTTCAATTAAATATTAGTGTGCAATTGTTTTTTTAGGGGGCTGGGAAATACAGTATATATTTCCAAGGACCAATACCCTTGCAGTGTGGGGTAGCCCCACTGCAAGGGTTAATACAAATTTTATCCAGAGTTCTGCTTTAATAAAACTGGATGCAGCTTGTTTGAAACCCAAATGCTACGTAAGGGTCAAGTCACACCTGGACCTTTGTAGCAGAGATCTGTAGAAGCTGGTGTCTTGTAACAAGCTACAGAAATGCTGCTGTAGCTGACTACAATACTTGTCTAGGCAGCTACAAATAACTATTGTGCCATGATGATGATCATCATTGAGAAATATATGCTTGGAGGCATACAAATGCATGCCAGGTATTATAGTTGAGCGGCATGAAAAAACCTTTTCCTCCATTCTAACTAGTTAAAGGTTAAAAAAAAATGTTCTGGACTAGATCATGTAGGATGTTCTTTGCTGCTGGAGACACAAAGAGAAAGCAATGTGCTTATGTAGCCCCAGGCCAACAAGGTACACTTAATGTTAGTGAAGGGGATTTGATGTACTTTCATCTCTGGCCAGTTGCATGATTCATTTTCTTTATAAAGCTACAGTAGTAGAACATAGCCAGCGAGATGCAAACCTCTTGTACTGGATATCAGAACCAGCACTGTTTCCTCATTGTATGCCATTAATAGGAAATGATGAGTCTGCTTTTTGTTTTTCTTGCAGCAAATTACATTTTTTGAACTGATTCATAAAATTAGTCCTATTTGTCCTCTCCAAATACCAACCAGGTTCAGTGAAATTGTAAAAGATAGTCATTTTGCAGCTATAATCAACTAACAGATAGCTAAAACATTGCAAAATTGCCATTTGCCATACTTGCCTGCTTCAAAAAAAGGAACAATTAACTCAGTGGGTTATAACCATAAAGGCCCATCCTCAGTCTTAGGATTTGCTACACGTTTCTCATTGAAAATTTTTAGCTGGTGTTTCTTTGCATCATCAATGAAATCAAATTAAACATGTGTGCATGATAAATATTATATCTATTGTCTAGTTGTATATACGCATATTTGCAATACACTAACTGATTTGTAGAGATATACTCAAAAAAATCTGGGAAGCATTTATAATATACAGTAGTTCATTAAGTATTTCCCAAAGAGCAGGCATAGTGGAGCTATAACAGAATTTTCTAGAAGACTCTTTTGGAAGGATTGCAGATCCCTGACTCTAATTTCATGCCATTTGTACCATTTGTGTGGAATGCATGAGATGCCCACAGCCTTGTAACCTTTTGGAGATTAGCATTCTTGGCACTGCTTAAGTCCATTTTTCTTGCTGGTTAAAAATAGCTTTTGGATCGGCTTGTTCATTTGTTTGCTATGTTAAACTGAAGTAGAGTAAGTGTGCAGCTGCCTTGAGTTTCAGCTGTTACGCCTGAGTATGCCTTAATCTGCTGGCACTGGTATCTTGTATAAATATACTGTTTTACCCTACAGTGACAAGCTGTTTTTTATGTTTTCTTTTCATCTGGATCTGCAGATATATTGGTTCAAAGATGGGAAACAAATCTCTAAAAGAAGTGAACACTACAGAATCCAGAGAGAACCCGATGGCACCTGTTCCCTCCACACCTCAGTTTCCTCCTTAGATGATGATGGGAATTATACCATAATGGCTGCCAACCCACAGGTAATATAACATTAACTCATGATGTGTTTGTTTTCACAATCAGACATGAAGTCATTGCTAATAAATGCCAGATAAACCACAGAAACGCTCATTTGCATTAACATGAGTAGGACACGTGATCACTAACCATTAGCTCAGATTTCTCCTTTCAATTTCCTTTTGAAGCAATGTTTCAATATTCTACATATATACCAGAATTTGGAGCTTGTGTAAAAGTAGTTTGTATATTGTACCATAAAAAATGTTTTTCTGTGCTATCAATGGTGTTTTTGCCCATGTAATCTTTTCCTAAAGGGGTTCTCCACTTCTTTATGTCCAGTGGAGAGGTCTGCACTGAGCTTGAGTGACTTTGAGTAGTGGTAGCCACATATGTGTATGTATATATCTATATAGCTATATATACACTGTATATAAATATATTGCTATATAAATTATATATATATACTGTATACTGTATATATGTATATATATATATATACATATATATATATATATATATATATATATATAT
>NW_017306696.1:297266-298414 GCF_000935625.1 Nanorana parkeri | reverse complement strand
ATATATGTTAGTGTGTGTATATATGTGTATTTAATGTGTGTTAGTGTGTATATGTGTGATTAATGTTTGTATGCATATGTATGGTTAATGTGTTAGTGTACATACAGTATATTTGTGTTTAATGTGTTAGTGTGTGAGTACATGTGTTTTTAATGTGTGTGTGTGTGTGTGTGTGTGTATGTGTGCTAGGGCCATTTCATAGTAGCGATTCTGTCGCTGGTGACAATTTGCCAGGGACAGGATCATTATGCAATTTAGACAAAATACTTTCCTGGCTCCACACATTGCTTCCTGCTGCTTCATCACCAATGGAAATAATGCAGACTGTCACTTGTCGCTAATCCAGCCAGTAAAGTAGTGATGCATTGAGCCAGGTGGGTATTTACTCCACTGTGCACAATGAACCTGTCGTATCACTAGAGGAAAATCAGTCCTAGGGTTTGTGTATTAGGGATACTGATTGTGTCTCTGAAGAAATCTATCTTTCTTAGTCTGGCTGACACCAGTACAAGTACAAGAGGGGGCTTTTTCCCCTACCTACCAATGTATAAGTGGCATTTTTCATCCTACTTATCACCTGGTAGCAAGCAGGAGAGATATGCAAAAAAAATTTTGTTCAAGTTACAAAAAAGGTTTAAACTTACCTGTGTCTCCACCTTTCGCTCCCGACCGAAGATCTGAAAAATCTCGGGCGGCCGCAAAGGATGATGGGGCGGGCGCATGCGCAGTACAGATCTTCACCTGGGAGACGAGGAGGAACACAAGGTAAGTCAATGCAGGCAGTCGCACAGACTCCATGGGGCACAGACGACTCAGCACTGGATCAGATACCGGCACCAGCACTGGAGGGAACCTTGAAAACTACAGGTTAAAGTATATTTCTACTTTTGCAGCCAAATTGGGATAACACATATTTTATATTTGTTACAGGTTGTCATTCGCATAGCAAATTAATGGTGCTAACATATTACTTGTTGTCTGTAAACTGAATTTTCCTCTGCAATACTAGTGGGGTGGGTAGGTCATTATAGTTAACCCCGTGTCTACTGTGCTGGCAGATCTCATTATCAGTTATAAACTAGATTTAACCCTTTCGCTGCCAAGCCCTCCGGAACATTTTTCAAATCAGCTGGCCAAGCCATTTTTGA
>NW_017306696.1:293582-297030 GCF_000935625.1 Nanorana parkeri | reverse complement strand
TGCGGCCAGCCGCCGCTCGTTCCCGGGACCCCCCCGCCGGTGATTTTTGTACGGATCCCCGCTGCCACAGACCCTACAAGCAGTGGGGATCCATGGAGTCCCTCATCCCTCCCTGGGATGGCTCCAGGGAGGGATGAGAGACTCCAGATGCCGGCGGCCAGCAGGGGCGCCCGGTATTTTTGATAATAGCAGTCATCAGCGGCTTGGCAGCTATTAATTTAAAGGGGACAGTCTGCTGAACAGTTCTACTATAAGCTGATGGTCGCGACCATCAGCTTAAAGTAGAACTGTAAATGCCAGGTCCATATGGCATACTGAGCTGGCCAGCTGGAAGCACTTTTGTAGGTCCGTATGCCATACGTCCTTGGCAGCGAAAGGGTTAAACACTGGCTGTCTAGAAGCATTGTATGTTAATGAGCGGAAGCTCAGAGTGTCCCTAGTCTTTTTATGGGGACAGACAGAATTTCCTTGCAGTTTGTCCCAATATATGACCAACAGAAGCATCTAAAAGTTAAGAAATATTTGTTTTAAATTATTTTTCAGTATGCTCTGTGAATAGGAACACATAACAAACATACAGTGGGGTTTCCTCAAATTTGACTGCAAAAGTGGAAATACACTTTAAGTTGGTAGTCAGTGGGAAGAAGAATTACTCCTTACATTGGTGGTCACTAGGCTGAAGAATGCCCCTCACATTTGTGGCCAGTGAAAAGAAGAATTCCTCCTATCTCTTGGTGACTGGTGGAAACAAAAATGCATTTTTACCTCTACAGACTACAATGGACAGTCTTTTACCCACTGACCGCCAATGTAATGGGAAAATTCTTCTATCTGCTGACCACTAATGTAAGGGGCCATTATTTCTCCTACTGACCACCAGCTTAAAAGGGAATTTTTATATGTAATAACCACAAACGTAAGGAGCATTCTTCCCTCTACTGACCACCAACATAAGGTGGCATTCTTCCTTCTACTGGCCACCAACGTGAAGGGGCATCTTTATTTTTCTTTCTGTTTGGCGAAGGTGCCCCTTACAAATTTTGCAGTGGGGCCATGTGATTTCTAGTTACACCCCTGTTTTCTGCTAAAATAGAAACTAGCTTGCATAGTTCAATTTTTAACCAACAGGTCATAGTCTAGTAAACTGTTTTACATTAAAGGGATTTACTTGCTAAGATCACTTCTTTCAAATAAAATTTTGATGAAAGCACTGCAGTAATTGCTCATTATTCACATCCTTTCTCTGCTTCGAGTTATCCTGTAGCATGTTCTAATATTCTTATTTTAATCTCAAACCCCTGGACTACATTTGCCAAAGATCCCAGACATTAAATACAATAAGAAAAAAAATGTATTAATGATTCCTGTGTGACTTACAAGACAGACATGGGAGTATTCTGAAGCAGATCGGCTAAAGTGAATTTTGTGTCCGATTAAGCTAAGCTGAGCGCCAAGATAAAAACTCAAAAAGGATTATATTCTAAGCAAATAAACTCTTGTCATTGCTGTGTACAATAATCCAAACATGCGTGCTGTGTTGTGTTTCTGGGCTGCTAGGTTACAGGTTCCTGTCTGTCAGGAGGGCTCTCTGTTCCTTTCCCACTTCTTATTTTCAAGGATTCAAGTGGGGTCAGCTTGTGCTGACCCATAATAGTTTCTTCAACCCCAATGATCTCCTCTGGATCACCAGTTACCAAGAGAATAAATACTTTCCTATTGCTGTCTGAGAAATAACATGTTTTGTTATGCTCATGTAGATGGATCATTGTTTTTCATTTCATCGCAATGTCCATGTCTCAGACACAATGTCCATGTCTCAGATATTTGGAAGGGCCACGTACAATTCTCCTCTTGACGATTTGGAGTGCACCTGATGTTTCGTAGAACAAATTACTTAAAGAAGAACTATGAGATGAGTGAAAAGCACTCACCTCATAGTTCTCCTTTAACTGTAGCTTATTTGTGCATCACTTATGTGTCTTATAAAGTTGCCGCCATTCCAAGTGTGATGGACTATCATCTCAATACAAATTAGTAAAGGAAATGTGAGATCGTAGTCCATCATGGGAGTGAGCTTGGAGCGCAGGCTACTTTACTTTACAGGGACCATGGAGAACAAAAGTAGCCACCCACAAGAAGGAAGGACAGTGTCAGCACCAATTCAGAGATGATTTGAGTATCTACAGCTGAGTGATACACAAATAAGAGACATTTTTGTTAAAAGTGAAGATACTTAGATGTATTTTTAAGATTTAACTCCTGAGTTTAGTGTCATGTTTATGTACCACCTGTACATACAGAATGCATGTAATTTGTAGCCAATTCAGGAGGATCCATGATGTCACGGTTGTATGATGGACAATATGATTTAATAGTCTATATAGTTATTCTCATCTTAACTCTGTTATTATGCATTGGCTGGTAGTAAAGAGGTTAAAGGGTGGTGTTTAAGGCAACTTAGTATACAAATTCAGTTGCACTTGAAGCTGGTCACATCTATGTGCACATATAAAACAACTTTAAAAAGAATATAGACTTTGTAGAACCATTCCACTACTGGCCTCAGTCATCTGTATTTATGCCACATTAATGATAATCTTTTTGCACGAATTGCTTTGATGTTTTTTGTAAGCTAGTTTATTTTTCTTCTTCTGTTGTCACACTGACAACTAAACAGTTGTAGAAAGTGACATGCTTACACATCAGATACTGTGTGCCTCTCCACCATCGTACATCACCCACTAGACTAAACTGTAGCCATGGAAAATAATATAGCATGCATTTAGTGTATACAGCTATGTGTCAAGTTTTTGGAGCCACCATGATATGTTTGCTGTTCTCTTCTCCCAGATGTATCATCTTAAACATGTTTTTGTCAACTCATTTTATACAGTATAACAAAGCCACTCGAGGACAGTACGTGAGACGATAAATTATAAGTGACTTGCAAATTTACAGTAACATTTTTGAAACACTTTATGATTGTGTATATGTTAAATACTGTAACCATCATAATGGCATGCATAGTTCGTTTTCATTTCATTTTCAAGAACAACAAAAACTATTATTTAAGGCTTTTAAAGATGTGCAGCAACCCAAACTGATACAAATTATGTGGTTTAAAGGGTATTTAAAGAAAAAAATTATTGGGACCCTGCATACTATCACAAAGGGTCCCTACCTCCCATAGCCTAATAGGAAACAATAGTGGGGCACCGTCCAAATGCTTATAAAAGAGCTAGGCAGACTTTTCTGATTCACATAGAATGTTATTGTATTTTAGCGTTCCATAGCAATCCTATGTGTAATACAGATCTGTGTGGTAAGAAAACACAGGAACTGCCAGTGGGGGGTTGTTTCACAGAGGGATTTTGAACAGACAAAGGAATTACAATTTTCCTGGAAATTCCCTTATTCCCTTTATATTTTGTATATCTTTATAATATAT
>NW_017306696.1:288146-291631 GCF_000935625.1 Nanorana parkeri | reverse complement strand
TATATATATATATTGCTTTCTAATTACCATAAATGTTTTCTCCTTTTCCATTTGCAAAAAAATTACATTTTATTGAATAATTATCTGTTGCTGTCTACAGGGCAGAGTTAGTTGTACTGGTAGACTGATGGTGCAGGCTGTGAACCAGAGGGGAAGGAGTCCCCGCACGCCCACAACGCAGCCTCACATTCGAAGGTATGTACAGTACTACTGGCATTGTCAGACGTTGATTGTTATTAACAGTAATGGATGAAAATAAAAAAATGTATGCATACTGTTTGGCCAGAATCCTAATGGTTATTTTTCACTGAGCTCAACTTTTTACTGGATTTTACTCTGATTATCAGGACACCTAATGGTGTGTATGCATAGTTGGTTACTTACTAGATCCACTTTAAGAGACTGACCAGAGACAGAGTTAATTTGTATCAGTACTTCTTCATGTCACATTTGTCCAGGCCACCAGGTTTTAGGCCTCAGACACACCTTTTCAGGTGGCAGCTGAACAGGGATTAAACCAGAGTGTGGCACAGAGACCACAGGCAATATCAGAAACAGGGACAAGCAAAAGATCTTGATGGACAGTGAACAAGTATAGTCAGATAGAACCTGAAGTCGGCAACTGGAGAAACAGGAATAAAGTAGAGCAGGAGCTAACACAGACAGGAGTTTAGGAAAAGAGCTTATTGCTCACTCCATAGGTGTTTGTCTGAGCACAGATAAATAGTTAAATCGTTTGACTTGCTGGACAGTGACTGGCCATGTAGGTGCTATACCAGCCAGCTGGTCCTGGAACAAAGCAGGCCGTAGTAGGGTAGGAGTAACCACATGGTGGTAGAACCACAAATAGCAGATTAACTTTGCTTTTGATGTGTGACAGGAAGCCTGTAATGTAGGCTGTTATTGCTGACCTGTATATCTGAAAATTTTATTTTCCTGGCTGTTGTGAAGACCTTCTTGCTTTTAATACTTTGACTCTGGAACATGCTTGCAGATAAAGATTTCTTACTTTTAAGGGACCTTCCTAGCCTGCATACTTTAGCTGGATCAGTAACACAGTCAAAGAGTCAACATAACAGCCAGGCAACTACCAATTTTCAGCATGGCAGCCCATTTCTGTTAAGGCCAGTTTACTTTACGTAAGATTCAGTTTACTAAGACATGTTTGCCCCAATGCCTTGACAAATATATAGCCCAAAAGTCTTGGATAGCTGACCCCCAATTATAGGGTAACTGATGAGATTTACTTAGACTGAAGAAAATTCCTCTATGCTGAGAGCATTGTCTTCTTCCTTTGCTGAGCTCTAACATATATTCACTTGAATATTTTCTTCATTCTATTTTTTCAGTTACTGGTTTAAAATTTGGAACAAACCACATCTTTTTTTGTTATGATAGCTTATAAAGTATGGTGTGGCTTCATATGAAACATTTCTGTTGTGTTACACAATAGCCTTTAATGTTGGAGACATTGAAAGAGTAATTGATTTTTTAAAGGAATAAGGGACACTGAAGATATTAAAACTTCATCTGAATCATCTGGTTTTCCATTACTTTAAATAGAAAAACATTACTCAGACGTGTGCTGTATATACTGCGCGTGGTATGTATCACAAATTATTTATATGGTGTCTTACCACAGAGCTTTGAAACAATATCCTGGGATATTTTTGTATAAACTACAGGGCTTTTGGCCACCCGGCATTTTTGGCTGATAGTATCATAGTCTAGCTTTTCAGTTGCACAAAGCATATTCTTGAAGAGCCATGACTAACTACATCATGCCTTTGTCTCTGTTTTTGTCCTAGGCCTCGATCTCGGTCAAGAGATAGCGGAGATGAGAATGAACCCATCCAAGAAAGATTTTTCCGTCCTCATTTCTTGCAAGCTCCTGGCGATCTGATAGTTCAAGAAGGGAAGCTTTGTAGAATGGACTGCAAGGTAATAAGCTCTTACATAAATTGGCACTTGGGGATAGTGTTCAGCAGGCACTAGTTATGTTTTTCAGGAACCAAAGAACAATACCTAAACAGACTGTTCCTCCCAAGATTCATCAGCTCGGAGTGGCTGTTGCAGCCCTAAGATGCGAATAAACAAAATGGTTGCTTTTCAGTTTTGTTGAATTTAGCAGCATTGAGTGACAGTCATCATAACATCCACTATTAATTGCTTGCCTTTGGTAACCTGCAATTGTGAGGTTGTAAAGGAGCTCAGACATTAAAAACCAAGAGAACTCTTTTAAAAGGGTGTAGTTTTTTTTTAATTAATAAACCCTCCTCCTGGCCCTATTCATCTCTGCTAAGTATATAATCTTACCTCACACTGCCAGGCTATCCCAGGCTGGACAATATTTACGGGCCACAGCTGTGGTTTTCTGTCCATGATAATCCACTCCTTATACTCTTTATGCACATACATATAAAGAAAAATCTCTACTCAATGCATGCGCAGATGGCTGGCTATAGTGAATGGGTTACAAAACTGAATGAACAAAATGCCTACTACCAACATGCCTACTGTCAAGAGACATCGAGTTCACTATAGGCTAACAAGCCTGCTGCCTCTTGACAGTAGCCATGTTTGGTAAGCCAAGTTGTGATTCATAATATTGGTATTCACAAATCAGAGTCTTTATTTGGCAGCTTTCAACTTGACTTTACAATTTGGCTATATGTGTGCAAAAGTGCCCTTAGATGTTTGCTTTGAACTCTATTGTTCTATGTTACCTGACATTACAAATGCGATAGAATATCCACATTCCTTCTCCAGTTTTTTCACTCCAGCATTGCCACACCTAACATCATATAAAATCTAAAGGTTATCCTATCACTTGAAGAAACAGTGCTTGTGGTTTATGTGTATCCTCCACATAAGCCACAAGTGGTACTGTTCTTCAAGTGACAGCATACCCTATACAGCTTATATGACTTTATACAAAGCCTGAAGAAAGATCCAGAAAGCTTGCATCTTTAATAATTTGAGTTAGCCAATTAAAGGCATCATTTAAACTCCAAACTTTCTGCATTCATCAATGGCTAGACTCTACTACTGCTATAAATGGAATATAAACTGCAGAGCGCGGTGTGAAGTAAACACTATGGTGTCCAGTGTACAGTGGAGATTCTTTATTTTTATTAAGCCTTGAAGGGTCTAAGATAGTCAACATAATCGACTACCTATAGCAGCGGTGGCGAACTTATGGCACGCGTGCCAGAGTGGGCACGTGGGGCCCCCTCTGCTGGCACGAGAGCCCAGGTCCGCATTACCAAAGGGACACAGCGATAGCGGTCCCAGTCCAATTAATTTTGTTATGCAGTAGTTCCCTCTCTCCCCCGCTGAACTGACAGCAGAAGAGAGGGGACTATTTTACCATTTTCGGCTGCCGCGGAGGAACACGGAGGAACATTGGCTCAGTGCTGATTGGCTCAGCGCTGAGCCAATCACGGCAGGCTTTCTATTCATTAATACAAAGCCTGTATTAATGA
>NW_017306696.1:283996-284277 GCF_000935625.1 Nanorana parkeri | reverse complement strand
CTAAAAACAATTCTCCCCCAGGCAGCGATAATAATTGCCCCCCTTCCCCGCAGCAATAATAAATTATTATTGCTGCGGGGAAGACTAGGTTTCTAGTTATGCCTCTGCTGTGTAGTGCTGACTTTCATTATAATGTATTGCTGGGACTTGTAGTCCCGCATAGCTGGTGGTATTCTGCATTGCTGTATGATAATTATACAGCAATGCAGAATAGCCCCACAGAGAGCCCATATAAACCACCTGAAAGCCCTTATAGACCACCCGAGAGCCACACTCCCCCC
>NW_017306696.1:279868-283900 GCF_000935625.1 Nanorana parkeri | reverse complement strand
GAGAGCCACACACCCCCCCAGAGAGCCCATACATACCACCAGAGGGACCACAGAGCCCACCCAAAAGCCATATTAGACTGTCTGAGAGCTGCACAGCTCCCCTGAGAGCCTGTACAGACCACCAGAAACCCCACAGAGCCCACTTGAGAGCCGCACAGCCCCCCGAGAGCCCGTATAGATCACCTCAGAACTGCAGAGCCCCCCTGAGAGTATTCAGGTCTAATGGAAGGGTTGGCACTTTGAGATACATAAGTTGGTTTAGTGATCCAGTTTGGGCACTCCGGCTCAAAAAGGTTCGCCATCACTGACCTATAGTATGCAAACAAATAATGAACCTTTATCCCAACCAACAATCAAATTCTACATTGTCCCCGTCTTACTCAATTGTTGAAATACAGTAAATGTTATTTATTTGTGTACTAAAACAAGTTCCCTATACTGACTAAAAGCTGTAGTAAACCGCCAACAAAGACAGGACAATAATGGGTCCCCAGGAGGTGTTTTCTATAATGTGCTAGTATGCACAGTATATGAGCACATTATGAGCAACTTACCTTCCAGGTGATCCTTTCCAGCAATGCAATGTCAGTGGTCTCTACCTTTGCTGGTGCTGCCATCTTCACCTGTTCTTCTTGCAGGTTTAGCGCCTTCAGTAAATTAATTGACTGGGCCTGGATTATGTATCTCCCACACATGCGCACAGGAATGACTTCATTCCAGCATAGGGCCTTTCCAAGCATGCACAGCTTCGTGTATACCAATGCTGACAGGCAGGAATGGAAACATTTATGACAGAAGGAACGTACAGGGTCTCTTCTGTCATAAAGAACATACCTCTCAACATTCTTTACTTTACTTCCACTGTGAAGTGACTACATGCAATACAGTCTGATTGTACAGTCTCCTTTAAATTTACCAACAACTACAGTGTATAGTGCAAAGGTGTACCTGCTTGGAATTACATTGAATGGATTGTTTACATAGATCCTGCATTACAAAGTTAGAGAATTATATGGAAATGTTACTGTCAGATTGTAATGTTTGTGGACAATTTTACTCCGATTATATCTTCCTTAAATGTCACTGCACAAGGAATATTGTGCAATCCGCTTTTTAGTTATTTATCAAAGTTAACTAACAGCTTTTTTTAATGTTCCAGCAAAATGTGTGCCTTAAACCTCCTGTATTTACAGATCAGTAGTGTGTGTCTCTGCAGACATTGTTGCACCTGTTTGCCCCATTATGATCTAGCGTGTCAAATGTATTTTAATGTAAATCAGTTATTCTACTTATCTCCTACATCCTTTTATAAACAGTATCTCCTTTCATTCTGAACTATTTCCGAGCGATATCGCCGCACATGTTTACACAACTGTTGTTAGCACAACAGGTGACCATGCGCCTTTGTTTTCTGGAAGCTCAGGCATCATGGAAGGCAAAAATATCATAAGATGTTTCTGAGTGTTTAATACTATGTAGGAGGAATTCAGAAAGTTAAATTCAGGGGAATGCAATTAGAGATTATTGGCACATGTGTAATGAGGTAATGCTTCAAAGAGAGAATTGTTCCACATTTCTTCCTGCTTCTTGAAACCTTCCCATGGGAAAGGAAACTTGAGCAAATCCTGTGGCATTCATAATAGGAGAGCAGGTAATAGATCCAGACTGTGTTGAAAGACAAATTAGCTGCTCTTGCCTTTTGTCATTTAAAGCTGCTTAGACGTACAGTATTTCTGAATTCTATCTCGCTATTAGTAAATAGTGGAATCAGCGCTGGCTTTGTGGCAGTGATTGCATCTTCATCAATGGAAATGTAAGGAGAATGTCTAGAAAAGTTGTAAAAAGCTTGTGAAGGCTGATGCAATGATAATACACATTCACCTCCTATACACTGCTTCCAGGCTGAGTCTGGTAGATTGGCTGCATGTAGGTGAAGGGCAGGTACCAATAGTAGCAAACGAGTGTCCCTGTATCAACTGTATATTAAAGAGACCCGTCACCACTAGATGAAGCTGAGGACTGCCTTTAATAGTGTGCATGGAAATAACAGTATAAATGGAAAAGTGCAAAACATGGAAGTTTTCAGAGTAAGTCAATATGGTCAATCAATCCGATCTTAAGGCCCACAGATGCAGCCATTGACACCCATGAAGAGCCACACACATTATTTCTAAATCTGTTCCATAATGGAAATGCTAAAGGCTCTTTCCACTCTCACAGAACTTTGTAAGCAGTGAGAGAGGGGATACATTTTCATTTTTGAATCGTTTTGAATAGGTTTGTAGTTTTTTGTTTTTTTGTTATAGGTATGTTAACTTCTTTTATATCTGCTTTTGTAGAAGTAATACATCAACATACACTGTATATAATGCAATAATTCACATGACAAAAAAGTTCATGACGAAGAAGATATGTACAAAAGATAAGATTAATGTTGGTTTTGGTCATAGGGGTTGCCTAGAGGACCTTATTGTAAATGGACCACCAGTTGTTTTCTAGTGAAAAACTTTGGAAATGGACCACCAATCAAGCATATCCACTTATTGTTTTATTGAACGAATTAACTATGTCTATTTTGTCCTAGTATTATCAATTACACCATGTAGTTTTACACCCCATTCACACTGAGTGACATGGATATTGCGCGTTATCCCACGCAATTTCGCACTGAGCAGCTAGGCGCTACATTTTGCAATATTGCACATTTGATCGTGCTACGTAGCGCGTTTTTTGGTCGGGACTTCGTCGCTGCTACATTGGGCTGTAACCAATCAACAGCGATCTTGATGTGACATCATTCTTTCCTTCCATTTTACAGTGCAAAAGTGACCCTTCTGTATCGCGATATCTCGCGAAGAAAACGCGCAATATCGCGGGTAATGCGCGATTTTGCGCGACATTATAGAGTCTATTGGAGCCCAGTCGCACGACATCCGCGCAAAAAAGGGTAATGTACGAGCGACAAGCTACAGCGATGAGCTACAGGCGACATTGAGCTGTGAGATGTGAACAGCTCCATTGAAATGCATTGGACAAGCTACATAGAGCGATATAGTGCGGAAATATGCACGATATCTCGTCAAAAATCGTGCAATAACCGCTCAGTGTGAACGGGGCCTTACAGTTTGAGCAGCATGTCTAGTGAATGAAGCATATAATAGTTTACAAATAATGACATCTATTTAATTGCCTGTAAAACCTTAGGTGAGTGGATTACCAACCCCTGACCTCAGCTGGCAGCTGAATGGCAGACCTGTCCGTCCAGACAACAATCACAAGATGCTGGTGCGTGAGAATGGTGTGCACTCCCTGATCATTGAGCCGGTGACCAGCAGAGATGCCGGGATATACACTTGTGTGGCCTCAAACCGAGCTGGACAGAACTCATTCAGCCTGGAACTTATTGTGGCTGGTAAGTGATGGTTTTCACTATTTATACCAAAAGCTTGTTTGGTCTCTAGGGATATGAGGCCATTGTTACCCTGGAACACAGCTAGAAAATATATATATTTTTTTTACTACTATCATAAGTATTTACATCATAATTATTAACAAAACACTAAAAGCGTGTGTGTAATGAGTGCTTATGCTGTTTTTAAATGAACATTTCCCATTAAATAACATTCTGGAGAGGTCATGGAGCACAAAAGAATGCTGAATATAATCAAAACTCTGAGATGTTTTGCCAATGTGATGCATTCCAGTGTCCGGTTATGTTTAGTTTAATACAACCAAATAAATATTCCTGAGTCACGCCATAGCTTATGAATTTGCTGAGTGAAGATGGCTAGACACTGCATATAGACAAACACGGTACAACACTCTTCTGAGTCACAGTCACAATACAGAATTTACACATACTTCCAAATTGTCCGATGTAAATTTATTTTGAATGAGTTAAAATTAGTCTTTGTCCTCATGCTTGATACATTTTCTTTACGCATGTTTTAACTAGCAGTACACACAGAGCAAGTCGGTAAACAGTGTGAAGATACACAATACCAGGATATACTGTATGAATATATATATATA
>NW_017306696.1:267170-279749 GCF_000935625.1 Nanorana parkeri | reverse complement strand
TATATATAGATAGAGAGAGAGAGAGAGAGAGAGAGAGAGAGATGAGTTGTCTATAGCAAGCAGATAGCATTCTACTTTCCCTCACTTAGGGCCTAGTCACACCATACCCAGTGCAGTTCGAGCCTGGAACGCACTGGATCACATAGATCCAGGGGTCCTCACTAGGACCCCGAGATGCCCCAGTGAGCGGCCCTCTAATATGCATGAATAGAGGGCCGCGGCTGTCTGGTCGTGGACAGGCCTATTTTTAGGGGCAGGCCTGGAGCAGGGGCTCCACCTGCCCCTATGTTAATCCGGTCCTGACCGAGAGTGCTGTACAATATACAGGTGAAACTCGAATAATTAGAATATCGTGCAAAGTTCATTTATTTCACTAATGCAACTTAAAAGGTGAAACTAATATATAAGATAGACTCATTACATGCAAAGCAAGATAATTCAAGCCGTGATTTGTCATAATTGTCATGATTATGGCTTACAGCTCATGAAAACCCCAAGAACCCCAAATCCACAACCTCAAAAAAGTAGATTATTACATGCAATCAATAAAACAAGAATTGTACATAGAACAATATCGGACCTCTGAAAAGTACAAGCATGCATATGTACTCAGTACTTGGTTTGGGCCCCTTTTGCAGCACTTACTGCAATTACTTTTGCACGATATTCTAATTATTCGAGTTTCACCTGTACAGCAAGGTGTGCACTCATGTGCTTACAAACCTGCAGCAGTTGTCTCTAACCTAAAGCTGGAAGAAAAACTTTGGAATGGACAGTATGCAGTATAACGTGGGAGCTGAAGACTGAAGTAATTTAAGGCCAGATTGCTGAAGTTTACACTAGGAGCAAGAGTGGACAAACCTCCAGTTAGAAACTGAACTGCTGGGGGATGTAAGTTGTGGTGAGCATATTTCCAATGCTGCAAGGCAGCTCCATATACTATGAGTCCATTAGGAATTCTCTTTTCTTTTTTTTTTAAACCAGATTAATTGCCTTTGAAGTGCATGGTGTGTGAGCTGAAGATTTTCTGGGGGAAAGATCATGCAGGCTAAATAGCTATACGGGGACTAAGTGTTCAAGCTGAACAGTTATTGTGGAGATCTTGATAGCAGTTGGCAGAGTTGGCTTTGTTGTTGTGTATATTGTGGGCCTAATGTTGTGTTAGAAAGTATGGGATTGGAAATGGTTAATGACGGTTGATAGCCTAAATTATTGTTGACCGGACAGTACAAGGAAAAATCTGTGGAGAATAATACAGTCCAAACAAAGTGGCAATCAGCAGGTATCACACATCCGAAGTGGCTGGAGCTTGATCTTGAGCTTGGAAAAGTACACTTCAGACAAAAAGTTTTCTAAAACTCTTGGTGCTAATGGCTGCCAGCTGAACAATCCACTTGCTGTTGCACACTCAAAGTTTTCAACAGTTTATCACAGTTTTTTACACAGACTTGAGGGGCTGCTCATCCAAGGCTCTGGGGCTTCCACCACGAACATAGAAAACAAAAGGGAACAGAGCGCCACCTCCGTGTGTAAAATCATTTATTACAATAAATAAAACAAGGGATAAAAGTACTCACAAACAAACGTTTTCATCACACTTTAACAACAAACGAGAGGACACACTGTCTGTTAACCCAACATGGTATCACCCCGACTATGTAGCACGGTAGTCTCCGGTCACATCACCATCCACCGACCGCAGTCAGCCAATATTGACGTGTTTCAGGGGCAAGCCCCCTTCCTCAGAATCATGGAGGTGGCGCTTTGTTCCCTTTTGTTTTCTTTGGAAAAGTACACTGCCTGTCCAAAAAAAAAAAAGTCACCACCTGGATTTATTTAAGCAAATAGGTCAGAACTTTCTATTGGATAATTAGTCTAGGTTCAGCAACATTATGTCCCAAAAAATGAGATCAGTTGCCTACCTGAATATACTGAATGACCAGGTTTTTTCATCAATTGGTTTTTTTCTTTTCTGAGGGCACGGGCATATTCCAAGATGGCAATGCCAGGATTCATCTGGCTCAGATTGTGAAAGAATGGTTCAGGGAGCATGAGACCTCATTTTCACACATGGATTGCCCACCACAGAGCCAATACCTAAATCCCACTGAGAATCTTTGGGATGTGCTGGAGAAGACTTTACGTGGTCTGATTCTCCCATCATCACTACAAGATCTTGGTGAAAAATGAATGCAACTCTGGATAGAAATACATGTTGTGATTTTGCATAAGCTTATCAAAACGATGCCATGGCAAATGTGTGCCACAATCAAAGCTAAAGGCAGTCCAACTAAATATTAGAGTGTGTGACTTTTTTGGGGGCAGGCAGTATATCTCTTCTTTCTTGATTCTCTTTGTCTTTCTCATGTGTTAAGACACATTTTTTAGATAATTGCCAAAGGAAACTTTGGAAAAGGAAGAACTTTTGAGTGGGGATGAAGGTAAGTAGTGTGCGGGCTACACTGACAGAGGTGGGGTGTAGATGTAAAGGACAATTTTATTAAAAGTGAAGTTATCCTTTAAGTTTCTTTTACTTTGTTGTTTCTTGATTGCATTTTGTTCTGGCATATCGAGGATACTAGTAGATCAGTGGCTATAACGAGTTACATGTGGTGTGTGGGTGTGCATTTTGAATGCGAGATAAGCTCCGCTTTGCTGCTTGAATCACAGCATAAGACCACTTATAAAACCTTTTAAGAATATCTAACAAAAGACCAAAATCTACAACAATTTTATAACTGCCATTTTTACAAAGGTACTAGAACAGTTACAATTTTGGTATGTTGTTACATTTTCATTTTGTAATTTTTGTTATTGTGTTGTGAGAATATTGTAGACATAACAGTAGATCGCCTGCAGTGTGACAGCTGATTAAGGGGGTAAAATTGAACTGGAATTGCCACCCGACCAGTTTTTTTAGTGGCTTGGTTGAACATGGGACTGTATGCCAATTCTTGTATTCGGTAGGAGACAATAAAAAAGAAAGGCTGGTATTTTTTCCAGGAATGGTGGCAACCTCAATCTTTCATCACTACTTTTTGCCGGTTAGTTGATAATGAAACAAACATACATCAGTTCTGCTAAGTTCCAATGCCCTGAAGTCCATGTGTAGCTCCTCCTTTACCTGGTAGAATGGCGGTGAGAGGTTTCCCCTGGCACAATGGGTTTGTAAAGCTGTGATATCAAACAGCCCTCCACAGGACAGAATTTATACACTCAGCTTCATTCTTCAGTGTAGGAATCAGAATTCACTACAAGGAGTGACTCATACATAGAAGCATACTCTATAGCAGGCGCAGTTCAATTTTTCTCTGCCTCCAGTATCAGTGTGTTCATTGTGTAACTATGGTGACATGGCATAAGACTAAGCTGTTTTTTGTCCACCAATCCACTATAGGAGATTGGGGACTCCCTGTTTCTTTTTTGGCACCAGTGTTACAATTCACAGCCATTTCAGTGCATTTGGTTTATGATTTCTTGTTATATGAAAAATGTAGCCAGATCTGGAGAGGCAGACGTTTTTACTGTGGACTTTTACATAGCGGCACCTCAAGACCTTTTTTGGCCAAGTAAAATCTACGCACTGGCTGGAAAGTATTGCACTCACTCCGCTTGTCATCTGTTTGTAGTAGTTCCTGGCAGAGCTTCCGTGCATTTAGTTTTTAGCACAGACTTTTTTTTCTAAGATGGGAGTAGATGCAAAGACTAATTAACCCTTGCTAGAAGTCCAGATTAACATGTCAGACTTTATGTATTGCATAATCACCATTTAGTTACAAGAATTATGTAGAGCAGCGTTTCTCAAACCTTTTAACAAGCAGTTTTCATTGGAATAACTTTCAGCTCTCAGGCAACCCCTGCAAATAATTACTCACAGTAATAGCTCACAGTACATTAGCACAGTGGTCAGTGTAAGGGGGACAGTGTGCCCCTTACAGATAGCTAAAAAGATTTAGTGTCAGCAACCTCTGGAGCAACCCAAAGGTTCTATGGAACCCTGGCTGAGAAAATCTGTTGTAGAGTGTTAATCATGGTTCATATATTTGAATCAGAGGATAGGAAAGAGGGTGCAGGTGCAAGTGAAGGTTACATTAGAACTTGGTCAAATATATCAGTGTCAATACAGTTTGTTTACTTTTTATATACTGTATATACACTGTATATTGCTTCAACGTAAGCAACCACATAAAAAGACTTTCAACATCCATATCTAATCTTCCAGCATTGGAATGAAATCTGAATAGTGGTTATGGGACCATATAGAGTGATAAATAGGGTCTACTCCTTTGCTCCATCTCCAGGTTGTTGTACTACCTGTTTGGCGTTTTCTGGTGCCGGTGCCGAGACAAGGTCCTCTAGCACACAAAGGGAGGATGACAAAATGTGCCCCTCCCCCCAAGCTTTTACATTTAGCACTACAAAGAATAAGAAATATACAAAATTGTGATTACACATGGAGAGCTCTGCCCATCATAGCTTTATGGCAGCCAGATTGCACTCTACCAGGAGCACACAGAGCCCCTCATGCTCCTGAGGGGGTTGTCATTGATAGCCCGGTTTTGTAGATTATATAGGGGTAAGTTTTGCTTTTTAGCAGTTTTTTTTTAAGGTAAAAGTTTTAAAGATTTGCTTTTGTTTTTGCATTTCTAAATTGCAACCCTAAACTTTACATTGGATATATACAACATTTCCTGGAAGAATCCTTAGTCAAAACAAACATATGCCATATTACCAATGGTGTATTCTGGTTTGGGGCTGCCCTAGGCAAGGCAAAACTCGCCCCCCCCCACTAAATTTACCCCACCCCTTCCTGTTTAATCCGCTATGTCCATATCAGTGCCATTATGACGTGGACACTTCCTATTGGATGTCTATTGGCCAGGGTCCACTAAGGATCAGTGGTGTATTCTAGTTTGGGGCTGCCCTAGGCAAGGAAAAAATTGGCGCCCCCCCCATACACACTTAATTTCCCCCACCCCTTCCTGTTTAATACTTTGTGCATAACATAACCTGTCAGATGCTGGATACAGTACACACGCTGTATCCAGCTTTTGACATGTTACGCTATTAGCGTTGCAGGAAAGCTGCGGTCTTATGGGGGCGTTGCAGGATTCGTGGTGAGCACTGCGAGGTCTATGGTTGGCAGAGCCCACCACAGATCCTGCAAGCCCCCTGAGACCCTGCAAAGCCCCCTGAGACCCTGCAAAGTCCCCCACAGTTCCTGCAAAGCCCACCAAAAGGTATTGCACAGCCCACCTGCGACTCTTTGGTGGGCTGTGCAAAACCTATGCTGGGCCCTGCCAGCACAGTCCACCTACCTGGCACAGGAAACCCAGCCTCCTCCACTGCCTTGGCGCCAAATCGTCTCAGCTTCTTCCCGCGACGCTTCCCGCCTCCTCCATCGCGGACCAGTCTCTGTCCTTGCCTCCTGTGTTACAGTCTTCGCCCCCCTGCCTTCACCCGTCTCTTCGATCTCTGCCCCCATCTCCTCTGTGTCCGCCCACTGCTTCCTGCCGCTCCGTCTTCACTCGGCCTCTTCCATCCCCGCCCCCATCTCCGCCCCATGCCTCCTGAAGCTCCGTTCCTGTCTCCTCCTGCTCCACCGCCCGCTGCTTCCTCCCCGCAAGGCTGCCGGTTTCTGTGCAGCCCGCCCGGGAACTTTTGATCGTACACCGGCTGCCTAAATGTTTTGGGGGGCGGCATTTTTGCTGCTCTTGGGAATCTGCCGCCTGAGGCAAACGCCTTGTTTGCCTCACGGCAGATACGCCCCTGCATATTACCAACAAAAATGTTGGTTCCAGCATTCAATTTGCCAAGAAATTACACCAGCACCAAAATGTTTGCAGGAAATACAAATAAACTGAACTAATGACATATACCTGATGTACAAATTCTCATTTATCTTTAAGTGAGCTGGAGAAAAGCTTCTTCTAAAATAATTTACTTTTAATGGAGGGTAATAGCTTTAGGCTTTGGTAATAAAGAGACCTTTGAGGCCCTGTCATTTAATCCAGCAGTTTGATGTACTCCTTATCATTTCCTCCATTTTCTGCCTCTGTTCTTTTGAATGTGGGCTCCTTTTGACAACCTGATATGAGGCACGGAACCAGTGGAAGGAGGAAATCGGAACAAGAACTATTGAAAGTACTGGATCTATATTACTGCAGATGCAAATGTTTTAGATTACAAATCCATCTGTTCTCATAACCTTTTGCATGTATTTATTTATTATAACTACTTATATAATGATGTCAGTTTATGCAGCACTCTACATACTGTACATTCACATCAGTCCCTCCCCTCAAGGAGCTTACAGTCTGAGGTCCCTATCTCGCATACATACATACACACAAATGAGGGCCAATTTAGAGAGGAGAGAATTAACCTACCAGCATGTGCTGGTCGGGATTCGAACTGAGGACCTGAGTGCTGCAAAACAGAAGTGCTAACTAAAAATTAAAAAGTTCTTGGTAGAGACATTCGTTTTTATGTATCTGTTCTGCAACGGAGTTCTAGAAATGTAGAATAGCATGCAACTAATACGTAAAATGATGTATATTATGATAACATTATGTACAAGTTATTATCATCCGAGAATACTAAATGAAGCCTGAACCTCAATATAAAAACAAATAACACTTCATCAGGAGAGTCATTACTGTGAGCCAGTTATGTCCTAATCCAATAAATATATTCATGCCGTGATACATAATTATTTCTTTGGTAATAATTGTATTGTATTTCCTATTTTCAACAGCAAGAGATGCCCACAAGCCACCTGTGTTCCTAGACAAGCTTCAGAATACAGGAGTGGCCGAAGGATATCCAGTGAGGCTGGAGTGCCGAGTCTTAGGAAGTCCCCCACCCCAGATATTCTGGAAGAAAGAAAACGATTCTCTGACATATAACACTGACAGAGTCAGGTACCTGATCTCATTGCACCTACTGTGAGAGTTTAACATGTCTGGAATGTTAAAGACAGATGTGAAAAACAAGCTGTTTTGGACCTATTAGCATATGGCTGATGATTGATGCTTTTTTTCAAATATTAAAGTGTATGCCAAGGCCCAATAATAAATAAGCAGTGTATCTCTGCAATATGTGCACATTTTGTTGTGCTTTATCCTTTTAACAATCATGTACATACAGAAAAATACCTGTTGATTTTCCAGACTTCATGTAAATAATTCTTATTGAGATATCCCTTGATCATTCATGTGATAACTGCTTTATTTTTTTTCCCCAGCATGCATCAGGATCACTATGGTTACCTTTGCCTACTGATCCAAGGAGCCACCAAAGAGGATGCTGGCTGGTATACTGTGTCAGCAAAGAATGAGGCCGGCATTGTGTCTTGTACTGCAAGGCTTGATGTACATGGTAAGTTTATAACCCACACCTAAGTATAGTGGGCATTTTGAGGACTAAGTCCACTGCAAACTTGTGCTCATGTCTGGGAAGACACTAGTATGTTACATGTGAACTGCTTACTGTACATCCTTGTGGAACTCTAATGCCAATGTTCTATGTCCCACTGATTCCTTCCCTCTTCATACAGTATACTGTATGGTGTAAAAAAGTAAGTATTGAAGAAACATATCAAATTGATGCCACAGTGCTGACTGTGTATCAATGTAACACTTTCTGTGTTGTAGCATGTTGCTTGTAGCATGTGTAGGTAGATTTATTGTAGGCAGAAGGTTTTTTCTTTTTTTTTTTCTTGGCAAATGGGATACATTATTCTTGGAAACCTAAACTTTGTTTCTACAGAACATGTGCTGCAAGAACCATATTGTTTACTGCTTTCATTGCTCTAGCAGGATATTCACGCTGGACCATATATGTATTTCTTCACCTGTTGGCATAGCCACATATATACAGTAACTCCCCGTTATCCGGCATCCACTGGGATTGGTTGATTCTGGATAAATTTAGTTTCTGGTTGTTTGAGAGTTACTATTAAAAATAGATCTAACTAATGCCATACCCCACATATACCATATCATAACAAACTCTGTATTGACTTTATATGAATATTGAAATGCAGTAATCAAGAGCAAATTAAGACAAGCAGACACACAATTGTTTCCAGGTTAATACATGCCACAGATCAGCAGAACAGTGAGTACACAGGGGACTTTTGTTTTCTGGTTAGATAAGAGTTCTGGTTAGTTGAATACCAGATAAGAAAGTTTACTGTACACAGATTGATGACCAATACACACTGCTGATAGGTCTACAGCACACTGCAGGTGAATTTTCAAGCCATTCATAAAATAGAAGCTGTAGAATGAAGCCTGTGGTGTCTTTTATAATGTTCTCTGCATAATGCTGTGATATGTGGAGAGCTCAGTCACATGACTTTGACTGTTCATTTGGCCAGGCTTTCCTCCTCCTGTTTTTTCCCCTATTTGCTTTGCGTCCCAAAAAATTCAAGCTGAATTCACATTTGTTAAAAACACCACTGTGCATTGTAAATGTGACAGTGTATTTTCTATATACGTTTTTGACTTTCTTGAAGCAATGTGGTGAAGGAAAAACAAAAAGCCATATGCATCAGAGAAGAGACAGTCATGTGCCAGCACTGCCTGTGAAGCGGAGAGATGTACTGTATTTGGCACAATAAAGAAAGGTGGCACATGTAGGCATCAAATGCACTGTTTTACATAGCAAATACAGGTAGTGCTGGGCACAGCAGTTGTTGTGATTGTGGGATGTGAAAGCTTAAAGTATAGGCAGCATTAACATAAAACCTACAGATGAATGTTCTTTTAAATGTTGATTCTTCTTCCACAGCTCAGTGGCAGCAGTCACATACTCCCAAGACGAGAAAAGTACGTCCCTCCACTAGTCGATATGCAGCACTTTCTGACCAAGGCCTGGATATTAAAGCAGCATTCATGCCAGATGCAAGTCCAGGGCACCTTCAGGCAGCACTGGTAGAAAGCGATGACCTGTAGAGAAGACCTAGCGGAACTTGCTGTAGAAGCCATTGGAGAAAGTCACCAGGAGCCACAGCTGTCACCCGGCAGTAGTGTCACACCATGTAATATGCAAGACACGTCTTCAGCTAACCTGATAGAGAGACAAGTTAAACTGCGCAATAACTTTATGTGTAAGCAGTCTAGAACATAGGATAGCAGGGATTTATCTTATGTATTTATGGCACATACATATCACTCACTCTTCTGCTCTATGAAAGGATCTCTTGTGTATTCTGCTTGTTTGGTGCCTTCAAAAACTAAGACAACAAGATTTCCTCAACTCACTAATGCCTTCAAAGCAGTGTAGGATGATGTGCAATGTTTAATGTTTCAGCACATCAAACACAGTGTATGATTTTTTTATATATATTTAAAGAAAAATGCTGTCAAGGTGAATTGCTATAATGCTTCAGGTGTTTAGAAACAAAACGGCTTGCTTCAAAAGTAATACATATCTGTATGATTGTGTTACGGTTAACATTGGAGATCACCCGACAAGAATCGCCATGAGACAAGCAATGCAATGATGTCAGAAGCTGGCTATGGACTAAGAGCTCTTAATGAAGAGAGCAGAAGATAACGTCACAGACACCACCCCTTCCCATGCTTGTTTGTGTGTACACCTTGTTGTTTTCTGTGTGTATCGACACTACACTATTATGTGACATTCAGATGGCCAGGGACAGCTAGTAGAAAGCAACAAAATCCTTGCTATTATTTATGCAACAATACCCATTATGCTTTGTGCACTTTTCCCATATTTAGTATTCATGAACAGACTGCAGGAGTGCTACCACAGTCCAGGCAGAAGAACATATTGAACTGCCCCCTGGTGCCCTTCCTGGGTGGCCTGTTTCATTGTCACACATACAAATTAGGTACGCTGACATAAAGCCAAAGTTCTCTCAAAGATGAATGAAGTCGAGTTTTCTTGAACAGCAATGAGTGACCTTCTGTTCACAAGGTCATTAGTGTACTCAGCGTCTCTGGTCATATTTGTGTGTTTCAGCTATGAAATTGTTCAGATTCAGTGTAAGAAAGGGAAACTTGTGAATGGGAGTTAGATGATTGATTAGTGCAAGTGAAAATGACAGGTTGAGTGGTTTACCGTTTGTGAATGTCTTTACAGTACTGGAAGCCCGTATTGTCCCTCTCACGGCTGGAGGACAAAGTCTAGATACGTTTTCCACCAAACACCGTTTTTTGGAAGGATCAGATAACTAGCTGGTTACACATTATGTGTTAGATGACAAGATGGTTATTCATTAAGTTTCTGAATGTCAGAAGGTTACCTTTAGTGTAGAACCCATTATAATTTATGTGAGTGGTTGTTAAGTGTATTGAAGCAAAGCCAGAAAGAGCAAAAACGTGCCTTCTAGCTATAACGTTTGCATTGATGATGCTACAATTGGTAGGAAAAGGACATAGACAAGCCTGCTTGAATTAGGGTCATAGATAGGGGCTGCTACCTCTACTACTTTCTATTGCTATGCTATAGCAGATGACCTTTTCCCAAATATATACTCCAGGATGGATTTCTATGAGACTATTGTTTTCTATTTAACCACTCACTATACAACGGTAGAACCAAAATATTGCATTTATAACGTTCAGTAGAAGTCACTACTTCACACAGCTAATACCTAATACATCCACCAAACCTTACAGTAATACAAAGACACAAAAGACCATAGTGGGAAGGTTTACATGTGTTTACATTCAGAGCTGTGGCTTAGCTACCTCTCAGTATTGATTCGAACACTGCCAGTAAAATGTCCAGTAACCTCATGTCTGCTGCAGATGGTGAAATGCTTCCAAACCATTATACTGATTGTAGAGTATAATTTGCCAACATGCTTTCAGAAACCTTTGTTGCTTGAATGCCTTAATGCAATGGAAAGGGAAGACCCTGAATGCACAATCCACTCTTGATGTATAGTAAATGGAATTCCAAGGAGACTCCACAAGGCCCATATTTAATGCACTGTTGTAGTGGTTCCCAAGTAGGGGGTGGGGTTAATTAAGAAGGGAAAAGCGGATGTGTTGCTACGACAACCAGATCCCAACTAGCATTTTCTAAAACGCAAAATATAAATCTCACTGGTTCTTGTAGACAAAAACTCCAACTATAACGTATACTCCTGTAGTCCTCCGATACTGGTTAGAAAGATATTACAGAGTTGAAAAAGCTCTTGCTGCAACAATATAGAGGCCATAACAATTCAAAATAAGTTAAACAGTAATGGTACAAAAGTACTTTGCCAAGGGGGGTAAAAGAAAACACTGTATACCCATTATGAAGCACATATATCATTATTTATCTGTTTTATTGCAGCTATACTGCATATGTATTTGTACGCATATATAAACTCACCATATGTATCACTGTGGGGTCATTAGTCTTTTTGTATAAGGGTCTTTAGTCATTTTTCTTTCTTTCTTTTTTTGTTTGTGTTACAGCACAGAGCAATGACCAGTGCTAAAGTAAAATAATACAGAATGTGTGCTTTATTCAGTCTACAGCATAGATATAAATGTATGTCAGTGCCTTCAAGTCATTGTATTGCCTTTTAGCGTTAGATATGGTTATTCCATAAGCCATAAGTATAAAAGGGAAGAGATATGTCACACTATACTCGTGTATGGGCTACAAATGATGATGCTACATTGTGCTCCAAACTCTGCATAGGCTCTGCTGCCTTGTATTCAATGAAATAATATGATGTAGTCACATGGACTACAATGCTATCCCTAACTTCTACTTTAAAAAAAATATTGTTTACCATATGCCACCTCTTCTATTTAGGAGATGATTCAGTTCACCTGTGTTTTTCTGCCACCACCTTGTATCTGTATTTATAGAAAGTGCCTTTGTGTGTATGGGTCATGTCATTAGATGAGACCAGTTGAAGTATCACAGTGTCTGTTCCATAACAAGACAAACATAGTTTTCTGGGGTAAGGTTTTTATGATAATTGCTATGCAAGGATTTAAATAAAGTATTGTTTCTTCAAAATGGGGCTTACTCTCTCTTTATTTACACATTGATTTAGTGTTACATTTATAGAGACTTGCCTGAGAATAGCAGGTACGTACAGCCCGTGTTGCTATAAATAGCCTTAGGCTGACTTTTTCCTACTGGAGTATTTTAGTTGTCATCAGTTGCAGCTATTCTCGCTAGGCAATAAAGCCCTTTTCCATTCACACTAGCTGCCATGCAAGGCCTTGTTTCTGAGGGAGGCATGTGTGTTAGTGTTATAGAGGAAATGTACATGTAAACATGTTCTTAGTGCAAATGAAGAACAGGAAAATAGCTATTAATAAAATTATATTTATTGCAATTTAGGTGTTTCTGTAAATCTATTAATGTGGTCTTTTGGGTGTTATTTAGGGGAAGCAATAGGTTCATTTTAAAGCCCAACTCCAGTTCAAATTCATATAAAAAAAACACACTCTGGGATGAGTGAAGCTCAGTGTCATTTCAATAATGTGAGCCCCGTCATGGATACACACCCTAACTCATGGACACGCCCCCTTACTGTCATGGACACACACCCCAGCTGCCATGGACACCCCCCCCCCCCCCCCACCGCAC
>NW_017306696.1:260410-266895 GCF_000935625.1 Nanorana parkeri | reverse complement strand
CCCCCCCCCCCCCCCCGCGGGCACCCCCCCCCCCCCCCGGCTGTCGCCTTTCTCACTTGTTATGCATGGGTTACAACCACTGTAGGGTTGGTGTACATAGGGAATTGGGACCTGGCTGAAGTCAGTTGGGGTGTACGCTGCATCATGAGATCCAATTCAAAATGCAAATACTGCATTTCAAATCTGTCAAGAAAGACTTCACAAACAGACATCAGAAGTCAACCACAAATTCCCAGTAAAAGGACAGTAATTATACTTACCAGTCTTGCCACCAGTGACTCCAGTCTTCACTGTCTTATGAGCTACCCCCACTGCAGGAATCTTCAGCATCAAAGTAATCTGGGTATGTCAGATGTATGTGTCTCCATGCTGCATGCTGTGGTTCCACCCACTGGCCACTGTGTCCCTGCAGCTCTAAAGGAACAGACTTAGTGATGGAGCAATCATCAGATGGAACCACAGCAAAAAGAGGGGAGATGCAAGCTGAAGAAACCAGCAGGGGGTGAAGCTCTAGAGACAAAGACATGCCAATAATGAATAACGAATAGTGAGATTACCAGTCCTCATAAATCAAAACTATTCATTTCTGCAATGACAAGAAAGTTCAACCTGATATGATGAGATTGAAGGAATAATGTTACTAGCTGGATTATATGCAGTTGTAATACAGATAGGCAGCATAAAGCCCCACTCCTGCTTGTCCTAGTATTCAAATTCATCCCTACCTAAATTACAACTGCAGTCTGGTTGGCTGCTACAAGCAAGTCTTGCCTTTACACTAGTTCTATGAATCAGCTCCACTGACTACATCTACACAGAGCAGTCACTCAACTGATTATGTGTAGTTTTATTGTGATCTGAACATCTAAAGACAATGCCATCCAAAGCAGCTATTTCAGTTAAGTACCTTGAGTATGGCCTTGTGGAGGAGCAAGCTGTGGAGACATAATCACTCTAAACTTAGAAGCTGGTTAGTGGGGCAACTTCACATTTCACGGGGCCAAATATGAAATAGTCAGAGGTGTTTTTGGCTGTTTAAACTTTCCTGAACTGCCCTCCTCAGAAGTCTATATATTTAAACATACATACTAGACCACTGACATCTTACATGGTGAACAAATTGGGTCTAATAGCTGCTAATAAACAATCCTAACTGCTGAAACAAAAACAAATTATTACAAATTAAATCACACATGAAGTATTCACTAATACTCTCACCAGAATAAACAAAATCCTGTGTAAGATTAAAGTTTCTACTAGCAGTGGTCTAATGACCTTCTGGAATTGATTATCCACAATTTATGTGGAAATACACAAGAAACATTAGAGCCATGCCAGAGCAGGCTGCATATTTCATACTCCGACACCCTATCACAACACTGTCAAAGTACAGCTGTCATATAAGTACTCATAGCATTGCTGGCTTCCTTCTGAAAGTGCTAGGTATCTGGCTTCAATATTCCTGAATCATCAACCAAAAACAAACATACAGCAAACAGGAAGTAAAGATTCTCAAGAATCAGCATGACAGCCAGGCAACTGGCAGAAGTGCTTCCATTAAAGTGTTTGTATAGCCACATTATTTTAGTTTTTTTGATAACGTATGGAAGTGTGAAAACCCTTAACAACTTATTTTGCTACCTGTGCTCTGGTGGGGATATTTCCCTTCACTTTTTGTCCTGGAGATGCAACAGGGAATAATAAGGGGACATATCTGCCTTTTGATAGTTGTTACTGGAACATTTGTCCCTATTGGTTGGCTTTCCCTCATCTTTTCCTGGTAACAGGTAAAAAATGTTACTATTTCCCATCACTTAGTCACCAGGACTAACAGAGGGGTGAATCTCCCCAATGAGAACACAGCAATATAAACTTGTCAGAGGGTAAAAATCTTCTCACTCTGCCCAAAATGAACACAAAATGTTTTCCGTTTACAAACACTTTATTGTAAAATGGACCACCAAATTCTCCTGGAACACTAGAATGTATCCAATTCCAATTCTACCAATTCTTGCAGCGCTGTAACAGTAGGCATACCACAGTGCATAAATTAGGTAGGAAAACAGCACAAGGAAATTGTCATCTAATGGTTGGAATATTGATTCACCCCACTCTAGTCCATTTCAATACGTGCATTAATCATGTTGCATTTAGGCAGACCATTCATTTTAATGAACTTCCCGATCCCTAACAATGGATCTAAAAATTGGACATGCAGTATTTTTTGTATTGCAGCGCATTGCATCGCGTGCAACCTGTTACTGCACTAGTGTGAATGGGTCCTTAAAGTCCCATATCAAAAAGCACAGTTCCGAGCATGGCTAATGTTGATCGCACAGAGGCTCTTTCTTGTTGATTCGACTGAGAGTTAAGCTTAATTGTTTTGTCATGAGTCATTAAGTGTCCTGTATGAGTAACAAGTGTTTACAAATGTTTTAATTGTAGAAAATCGATAATAAAATTAAACAAACTCCTTACAGTAGCAGCTTTTGTTGCAGAAATGATGGGAACTCAGAGGGCTGATGGACAAAAAGCAGAGCACAACTGGTTGCTATGGGCAACAATTCTAGATTGCTAGTTTCATAGGAAGTGTGGGCGGTTCTTATGGGCATCAATTTCACAAATTATCATTGGCTTTGAGAACTAAAGATTTGAAGCTATTGGTCAGTTGGGTATGTTGTCACTAGTACCTGGACAAGGTCATTTAGCATCCAAAGCAAAATGGCCAAAGTACATACCCCACCATGAGCTGTGAATCACTTCAGCAGCATCGGTTGCAGGTCCTGCTCTTTTTTTTCTCCCCCCTCCTGCTTCTTCTGCCTACCCCTTGGCCAAGCCCTGCCTGTACCTGGATAAGAAAAACTAGGATATTGGTAAAAAGTACTTTATTTATGCCATTTTACACAATACAGTTTAAATCTGAAGTTGTAATCCTCCATCCACCACTAAAACATGGCCGGTAACATACGGGGAGTCCAACAAGAAAGCTACAGCGTGAGCTACTTCATCCGCTTCACCAAACCTGTTTAGAGGAATATTTCGGCTCAGTGAATCCATATCCAGGCTTGAAGTCATATCGGTGAGAATGAATCCTAAAAATAATGTATGCTTATTAGTGTGTGAAAGGCATAGAAGAATCTGTGGCTGCTATCTAGTGCACAATTGTTGAATAAAAGGATTATTATTTCATTTAGTAGAATTATTAAATGATAAAGAATCAAAATCTACTACATTTTAAAGTGTCTGTGAAGGTTCTCCTTAAGTCAAGTCATGTTACAGTTAGTATTAGTCACATTCAACTGGAGTGGTTCTGTATAGTTGAAGATGTATTGTAGCTTTTTCAAACCACTTGTTCAGTTCCAATAAGTGCCAGGAAGATAGGCCAGCATTTATATCCACACAGGGAGCACAGACCCTTTCATCTAATTAATCACCATGGAATGTGTAGATGGAAACACCATGTAGTATGGTAGTTGTGGAACCACCATGTTCAAGTTACATACGCCCATCCTTGGTGGGACTCTGTAACATCAGGCTGAGATGCTAACAACAAACACAGAGTCTAAAGACAAAGAACACAGACATCTCAGGAGTGCCTTGAACGTTTGTGGCTACCAACATATGAAAAGTAATGCAGTGCAGGTAGTAAGGTAGACCTGTACACTGGGGAAACAAAACAAACTCTCAACAAACACACAGGTCAACATAGAAGGGCAAATTCTACAGGTCAAGAATCTGTCATATTCCTACACCGTAGGGTAAAGGGACACTCTTTTAAGAACAGTAAGGTGTACATTTTGGTCAGAAAGGACATCTGATTTTAAAGAGATGTAAAAGATGCCAAAACTAGAGCAATTGTATCTGAACAGGGGGTGGGGGCCATTGACACCGTCTGTCTTCTACATACCGTATATACTCGAGTATAAGCCAAGCTATAGTACAGGGCTACATACAGATCATTTAATACATTCATGTTAGTAATTATGTATTGTCTGCACTGTATTAGCAGTATATACTGTACCTGTATATACAGTATATACTGCTAATACAGTGCAGACAATACATTTACAATTATACTAACATGAATGTATTAAATGATCTGTATGTAGCCCTGTACTATGGATAATTTAACCCATTCATGTTAGCAGAGGATCTATGTAAATGTATTATTGCAGGCACTCTATATGTACATGTACTATATACTACATATAGAATGCACTGAACAATAGATTTACAATTATCCTCTGCTAATATGAATGGGTTAAATGATCCGTAGTACATGATATGTAGCCCTGTACCCCCTTTTCCACTTACAGAGCTAGGTTATTGTTTTTCTTTTAAATAAATATTCATGTAATTTTATTGGTATCTATCTTCATTTTGTACATTTACCAGTAGCTGCCTCATTTCCCACCCTCGGCTTATACTCGAGTCAATACTTTTTCCCAGTTTTTTGTGGTAAAATTAGGTACCTCGGCTTATATTCGGGGCGGCTTATACTCGAGTATATACGGTATATTGTTGTTTTAACATCTCTACTCTGCTGATTTGACAACAATTCCCACATTTAATCATGCAAATCAAGGAATTAACAGCTATGCAGTCTTCCTGACCCCAAGGTTGGGATTATGTAACTAGAGTAGGAGTGTTCCACCACTTTGACACCTCCCATCATGTTCTTGGACAATAAACATCTACACATTGCATGGTGATTGGATTTAGGTGACTGAGCTTCTTGTGTGGATATAAAAGCTGGGGTATCTTCCTGACACTCACTGGAACTGAAGAAATGGCTTGGAAAAACTATGAAACATCTTCAACATTACAGAACAAGTCTAGTTGAATTAGACTATCTACTACTAGCTACATTTTAAAGCTTCTTTCCTGCAGCTTGGAAAAAAAGTTCCTATACAATAACTAAGCAGTTTTAGCATTTCGCTAGGAAAATGTATTTTTTTGTTATTATTGCCCAGATGAATTCTTTTGAACTAGTTCTGAATTTTTATCCACTTGTGGAACCCATCAGATCTTTTACAGTTTGCTGGATTAAGCTGCATTCTCTGCACATTCCATTCAATGGTCTTGGCAACATCCACCATATTTATAACATGTTATATGTTACATGTCATCAGCTCCTGAATGCAGTGGAATATAGGCTGGATAACGTGCCCAGATTTGCCTGATTTTTATAAATGTGTCCCACAGTTTTTACTAAAACTGCCATGAAAAATGAACCATGAAACCATGGCAACACTGGCATTCGGCATTTCTTGATCATTTGACCAGCTTGCTGCTTTCCCAGCTGTTTTCTCTTATTAAAACACTGGGACAATTCATGTCATTATAGGAGGTAGACCATCCCATTTACCTTCGGGAAGGAGCAAGTTACTAGAATACCTAGAATTCTCTTGGTGGGCAGAGCAGTTCAATAAGGTTCCGTGTTTGACTGGTTGACATTACTGTTAAACATTATTGTCCCACAGTACATTGCTATTACCTTGACAGAGAGGACTTGCATCAATGTTGATTTACCATGCACCAATTCAATGAAAATGGTGTAAGAAGTACTGGTTTCTTTTTATTTGTGTTACTATTCTGAAACATATGTGTTATCCGTAATTGTAGATGGATGTAGCTTTCTAATGGTGGGGGATCTGGCCTCTAGTCATTCACCACAAAAGAAAGAAAGATTTTCTTACCGGGGGCAACCACATTAACCCGAATGTTTTTCCTTGCAACTTCTTTAGCCAAAGATTTGGAGAACCCAACCAAGCCTTCCTTGCTGGCACTGTAAACACTCTGTCCAGCATTCCCTTTGTGACCAACCACACTGCCTGCAAGTGTAGAGAAGGGTCAATGGTCAATATCAGAGAATAAAAAGCAGCAGAACAGTAGGTGAAACATAATGCTGTGGAGACATTAATGCAAATGTTCATGCTCTCACAAGTCATGTGACAAGTCTTCCACATCTATCTGTGTGCTCCTTCGCTATGTCATACAAGTGACCTCTACCCTTCAGTCATAGACTACATCAGGGCTCAACATTTCAAGCCCTGAGCTACTAGCCAGGCCTTAAGAGTTACTTGCCACCAGTTGCCCCACCTAACCCTTACCCTGCCCCGGCCTTAACTCCGGCCCTAAACACACACTCTTAAATAATCTTATGATAATTCTTAACTTATGATAGTTGCCGCTTGAAAAAGGCAGATTAGGGACTCCTGCTGCAGAAAAACTCAAGTTCCTGTCGCAGGAATCCCTAATCACACCTGAAATATACTGTAGGTGTGAATGGGGCCTAATATACACATACACTAAAACACAATAATAAACTTCTCAACGTTACACCCCCCCTCCACAAATATAATAATAAAATTCCACCCCGCACACATAAAATAATACACTCCCCCCTTATTAACCCCCCACACACATAAAATAATACACTCCCCCCTTATTAACCCCCCACACACAAAATAATACACTCTCCC
>NW_017306696.1:250761-259974 GCF_000935625.1 Nanorana parkeri | reverse complement strand
CTCCCCCCCCCCTTTTTCACCCCCCCCCCACAAAATAATAATACAGCCCCCTCACCTGTTCACGTCTTTTGCAGGGAGGAGGCTGTGAGGAGGATCGATCCCTGGTTTTCTAGGGGTAGATTAGTGAGGTCTGCAGACCTCACTAATACATCCTTTTCTGTCGGCCGGAGCTCAGAACTGTCAGAGCTCCAGTCGAAGGAAGCCGGAGCTAAGAGGATCAGCTCTGCGGTCTGCATGCAACACAGATGCAGACCGTGGAGTCAGCCGGCCAAATAGTACCGGCTCGCGGGCCGGAATTGGCCCGCGGACCGGTACTTGGAGACCCAAATTTCCACTCGCCCTCACTTTATTTCTACTCGCCAAATGCAAGCAGGCGAGTGGAAATTTTGAGCCCTGGTCTACATAGTCTTTGACCTAGCCTCGTCTTTTAGCAGCATCACTCTAACTGATTCCTTGTTATACTGAGCTATTTCCTATGATATTTATTCTTTTATTATACATTATCATGCACACTCCTGATCACCATAGATACTGTATATAAATATACAGTATATCTGTATTAGGGATGTTCAGATACCAAGTACCGTACTTGGTACAAGGACAAGTACTGATACTTCTCCAGCTCCAAGACCAGAGTAGAAAAAAAACTCAAATGTTGGGAGGCAGCTGTCATTTTTAAGGAGCGTTGGCTACGGGGCTCCTGGGATTTGTGCATCCCTGTTCTAATGTATGATTTGTTATATATATAGCAATATAAATGGGTAAGTATATATATACACACACACTTTTTTTTGTTAGGGATACACCAATACCATTTTTACAGACCAGCTACAAGTACTGATAGTACTGATACTTGTCCAAGTACTCACAGATAAAATTACTGATACATTTTTGTTTATTGTCATGTGACAGTTTTTCTAAAACAATACAGACTAATGATTTCAGGACAGTGGTGGAGCGCCAGAGCCAGGTCCCAGCTGCAACCGCTGCAACCCTGGTAGTTCTAATGAAAATGCCAAATATCTGCGCTGGTATCTGAACTGGTGTCTAAAAATTCCTAATATGTATATATGCCTCTTCTTTTTATCTACAATTTTATGAGAGCAATGTGTTCTGTTCTGGTTAGTTTAGATGCAAATATACCACACTGGAGTACTTCCTCAAATGAGTTTAGAGCTCATTTTCTTTTACTTTACACTATAAAAACAGGGGAATATTTAGAAGCAGATATTGCTCTCCATTCTACGTTATACTTGTCCGGCTCTGCACACCACAGTCTGCATTTTACAGCCCATTCTCTATGCTTAATGCTCTCCTCCTGTCCTCCCAGGTTTTTTCTATCAAACTCCCATTAATTTAATAGTGTTCCACTGTTTTCAGTTTTCCAAAGCTGGCAGACCTAAGCGCATCTAAAATGCAGCTTTTTGAATGGACCGCTAAGTGAATTTGAATTGGAGAGATTTTGAGATAATAATGCTGATGATGTTGCACATTATGGCGCTTATTACTTGACCAGAGCTAAGAGAACATTTATGCTTGCCAATAGCATCCAATCAGCATCTGTCATTTAGAGTTGAAAGTTTTTGAAACAGAAACAAAGATTATGATAAGTTGCTAAGAGGAACACAAATGATTCTTGTTAGCACACTTTCCATATATTAGCAAATGTATCCAATGATGGAGATTCATTCATGGTGTCTCTTTATTGAGCCATGGGGCTTGGATCTTCTGGAGCTCTAAATGGAAAGATGTATAGAATATGTTTGTTTTGTTTGCATGTTTGTCCTAACTGGAAGTGGATTGAACAGACACATACAGCCAGCTCACAGAGACCTTGCAACATCTCTGAAGTAACTGTTGCCTAGTTCCTCATTACCATACTGTGTCACAGAGTTTATAAAATATGACATTGTCATTAATGGAATATCTTCATCTATATAATCCTAAGTAACTGCCATGGAAACAAAAAGGCCCAGCCTTTCTTCAGGCATATGTGATAAGCATTGCTCTTTATTGAAAAGCATGCGATAGCTTTTAATGCACATTTTTTTTTATAGCCAAGACATCTGCTTAGTGCAAGTTATCAGTATTTGTTGCAAAAGTCACCGGGAGTCTGTTTAAACAGCCCCGATTCTGGCGACGTACACTGTACGTCGTCAGTCACGAAGGGGTTAATTTGGTATTGGAATCACTTGTCTGGTCAATATATCCCTTCATTGAAACCAGTATGTTTGCCATAAACATTATCACTGATCCAATAAAAGTTCTAATCCATTTGATATACGACATGTCAACAAGGAAAACAAATGTATGGAAAGTGATTACATCTGGATTTCCTAAAGGATTATTTTCCAATTTATTTGAATATTTTCAGATACGTGACATTTGCGATCACTGATGCTGTTTTTGTGTAAGGAGTGCTTATAAGGAGATTATTAAGAACGATAGTGAAATTCCACTTTGCACAACTTGGACAGTGGAGCAAGAGATGAATTCCTACTATTTTAGCTTAAAATGCCCAAACATTTACTTTATTTCTGCACAATTTTTGGGTGCACAGTGCATTTTGGGAAGTGATGCGACAGTTTGCAGGACTGCCAGATGATTTTGTATATACTTTAAGATACATTGAGGAGGATCTCTGGAAGCTGTAGGGGCATGAGACTAGTCTCCGGCATTGCCTGTGTTTCCAGAGGAGGATCTCTGGAAGCTGTAGGGGCATGGGACTAGTCTCCGGCATTGCCTGTGCACACCCTGCAACTGATATTTCCCCATTATTGACTTCAATGCCTTGTTTTGTACTGTGTCTGGAAGTGGCCATCTTGGTAGAGCCAGAGCCAGGGCTTTACTTCCTCACGACGAATCCTCTAGCAAGAACAATAGAGATCAGCACAGTAGTGGCATTACTAAATCTCACTCCAATATATGGCAGTGCCTTAAATCTCACACTGCAGATATACAGCTATAAGGCTGTAGCAATAGGAATTATTAGGAGTACCCTTGCATACCAGGAAGTGCACTGCTACATTTCTGGAGTAATTCCATACAAAAGGTACATTTTAGGGTACTGCTTGGACACCATTAACATTTCTACATTTTCCCTATAGCATAGAAAATCTTTACTTCATTCAAAAACCTGCCAAGTTCCATCTGTTGTTCATAATTGGGCATACTGCGAGTGACACTTCCAGCCTACTGGAATGGTTGATACTCAGCTAGCTTCTCCCTCCATGGGACCTACAATTTGAACAACTGTAACCAACAGTACAAATGGTCCAAAACAGAAGGTAACATATCGGGGTTTATAAATAATTTCTATAGAGAGCTTCATATACTATGGGACAGTATATATGATGTCGTTATTTATATTTTATATAAAGATGACACACTTGGGTTAATTCCAACACACATAAGTTGACTCAAGATTAGATTTTGTCCATAGGAACCAATCAGAATCCATGTTTTTATGTACAAATTAGACTACGGAAATTAATAACTGATTGGTTGGTATTGCCAACACCCTGTTTATCAATCAAGTGTACAGTATAAATGCAAAAGTAGAAAGGGTTAGACACGTTGTGAAGTTTTTATTGCTGTCTGTGTCCAATACACCACTCTGTTTGTACTGGTCACTGTTGTCGCCAATAAACAAAGTAAGGGGAAATCCAAAATGTTAGGGTTGTCCCTAGACCAAGAGGTTAGGAGAAATCTTTCACTGAGGACACCTGTCCAAGAGGGGAGTTCTCCACACTTTGATAGATTTTCTCTAACTCCCTGTTGTATCTCTAGGACAGGAAGTGAAGAGAAATCTCCCTAACAGTATGCAAACACCAAACAATAACCTGACAGGGCTTTGATTCCTTCCCTATTCTATCCAAAATAATAAAAAAAGAAGTTTTGCTATACATACCCTTTAACTTTTTGAAAGCATGAATAAAATAAATGTACTACTTTACTTGTCTCCAGTGACATGCTGCAAACACAACCATTTTAAACAGAATGCAGTTACCTATATTGACAATAGCGCCACCCTGCTGCTGGACCATGCTCCGCAATGCCGCTTTACAAGTATGCATTGGTCCTATGAGGTTGACGGAGAGCTGAGATAATATGTCTTCTGACTTAGTTCTCATTAACAGTCCATCCCTGGAATAATGATAAAACACACTTGTTTTATTTTACCATTCAAAACACAGCATTTCCTTGCACTGCCCCCCCCCCAAAATGCATGTCTGACGAGACCTTCAATGATGGGATGATTCTCAAGAGGTAAAATGATTCTCAAGAGGTAAAACCAGGGGAAATAGGCATTTGTACTGCAGCAATTCATTTCTTTCCCTTCATATCAGCTGCTGGGGAAACACATTCCTGCACTTAGGAGAGCCGGCTCTGCACTTATGGAAAATACATTTGCCGTGGCAGCAATTTGAACGGAGCACAAGATCACTGTAATTCTGGTGTTCATGGTGCACCAATGATCTGTAGCCTCACATACACAAATGATGGCAGCATGGTGGTTAGCAGTCTTGTCACTATTGGCCCTTGGTTGGAATTCGAATATGGGATACTCGTCCCTTACCTACCTTGAACTATGTGCTCCCTATAAAAGGGACAGTGAACAATCGCTGTGTTCTCTCACTGCCTCTACTATTTGCAACTTCCCCCTAGAACACAATGGACAGCCATTACATAGCACCAGATAGTAAGCATGTTGAGCAGCTCACTGTAGAATATGATGGCACTAGAAAAATCAGGTGCACGGAAAGTTGTAAGAGTGATGTACAGAAAACAGTTTAAGCGTATGTCATAGGGGGTTTGGGGACATTTTTTCTTCCACTCCAGCAGCTCTACAAGAGACACCTGCCTTTGGGAAGGATGCTGCTGGACATGGTGGGATAGGTGTAGAAGAATTCTGCAGAGGTTCAAGCATTCACTTGACCCTACTCAGCATGGCCCTCGTCCCCTTTTGATGTGGTGTATCTTTAGCCCCTGAATTCCTATGTGAGACTTCCCTCCCTGTCACTAGAGGAAGTAGATATGGTGGCAGATGCAACAGAAGAAGCTTGTAGGGGGAGAATGTGGAAAGTGAGCAACGCAGAGAAGGAGGAGTGTGGACCTTTTGCTGCTGACTTGTGTCATTAAGGTGTTGCTACCATAGACCACTTTGGTGCAGAGTCATGTGTTTTCTCATGCATGCGGTACTCAAATGGCCGGTACTTTTACCACAGCTGATACATTGCATGCAGAGGCTGCAGACCACACTGGTGCTGTCAGTAGCAGACATGTTCAAAGGGCCCACACGGACCATTCTGCCAGAACTCCTGTATCCCTTTAGACTACTTCCCATTATGATTCCCTCTCATATCTTATGCATTTTGCAGAGCCACTTCCTGCACTTTATTTTGGATAACTGTAAGCCACGTGTTCCCAAGAAACAAATGACTGCTGGTAACCCATCCTTTCATAGTAGGAGCCTAACACATAACAAAGCCCTTATTATTGGCCTTTCTAAACAGGTGACTAAGTTCAAAGCCCATGCAAACCATTTTGGCTGCAAAGAATTTGGACTTTAGTACTATCGAATTCAGCAGCACACTTCACTGTCCATGACAGAGTCAGATATGTACCTACAAGAGAAAACTCTGAGATGAAGTTAGTTAAATGCCAAAACACTGTGAAGAAATCCACATTAACATAGGAGGAGCATACAAACTCTGTGTAAATTGAAACAAGGTATACATACATATACATATATTTTATTAAACGTTGTGTGTACATTTAGATCTATTTTGTCCGCTAGTAAAAAAAAGAAATGGGATATCTGTACTCACTGTAAAATCCTTTTATCTGCGCTCATTGAAGGACACAGATAGATCTTAAGATCTGGCCTGATCAACAATCAAGGACATCTACCTTAATGTCCCCATTTTTCACGCCATTGGTCAAACTCTAAAGATCCGGCTGTGTCCTTCAATGAACGGAAGAGAAATTATTATTTATTAGGTATCTACAACTATTAACAGGGTTGAAGAGGTGAAGAGTTTGGAGAAGGCAGGAGAAGTGAACAATCTAGTACAAAATAGCTGAACTGGAAAGTGATCTGAAGTGGACGATTGTACCAAATCATCTATTTTGTACTAGATTGTACACGTCTCCTGCCTTCTCCAAACTCTTCACCCCTTTTGTGAATAACCCTGTAAAACGTACCCATCAAATTTCCGCCACGCTGAAATGTCAGAAGTATATTTTCAGGCACTTTCTACGAGAGGAAAGAAATTGTACATTGTGAAGGGAGGCTGCACCACCTTCTGGACAACTGGGGAGATAACATGAATCTGAAAACCTAGTACTTTTAAATCTAATTACAGGGATGACTATAAATCACCCAGCCTGCTTATCTTGGTATTTTTATAAGATGCCTGTAACATTAAAAAAGCTAAAAAAAATCAAGCAAAAGAGAACTAGATGTAGAACTGTTTTCATGATATTCTCTATTTATGCAGAGGAAACATATCACAAAGTGCTTTTTCATGTATTATATATCCTGTTTTAATGTTACAATTTTCTATTCAAGAAAGGACACACCATGCCTAAAAATGTTAAACAAAGTTTGCAAAGTTAACACTCTAAAACATTTTAGTTTAGACTTCACTCAGGCCCCATTCACACTTACTAATGGGGCCGATTGCATGAGTCTCACAAATTGCTTAAGGTGGCTGTACACTTTACAACCATCGCAAGACCTTAGTCTTGCGATGGTTGTAAAGTAATTTTAAAAAGTACGATCTGCCCATCTTGGACAGGCAGATCGTACTCTCAATCATCGCAAGCCCGCCCCCCTGAGGGGCGGGCTTTCTGATGACCGCAATGCTGAACGGGCAGTGTGCGCGTGCGCACACCGGCCCGTTCGCCATTTGTCTCCCGAGCACCGTTCAAACCAGCCGAAAATCGTACGATTTTCGGCTGGTTTTCTAGCGTGCTCCTTAGACAAAAGGCGTGCGACCGTATAGTAGAAACGGTCGCACGTCTTCGTTCACACTGCTCGATTCTCGTACGATCGCGGGATTTCCCTCAATTCTCGTACGAGAATCGAGCAGTGTATGGGCACCTTTAGACTCATGCGCAGACTCTAGCGCTGTACAAAGCACTGACAGCTGACAGCACCTGCAGCTGTTTACCTGCAATCAGCCCTGGAAACAAACAGTTAGCGATTGTCCACAAGTAATCGCAGCATTTACGATTACATGTGAACTTAGTTGTTCATGTGAGTCTCACAGAGCGATTTATGAGACTCATCTATTCAGTAGGGATGAGCTCGATGTTGTGTGTTCGGCGCTGTGCCTTGTGAAGCCCTGATTGTCTAAAGCTTTGCACCTGACCTCAGGTCAGGGGCAAGACCTTGCCCAATCAGGGCCCAGTACTCTGTAAGAGCCATGAGTGGGCAAAGTAATGATGACTTTGCCCAATCATGGCTCACCTGTCAGGTGACATAAAAATGTAAACATTGTTTATATTTTGCCGCCATCTGTCAGAATGCCATTCTGTGTCGGGAGTTCGTCGCAAGCGGACGGATCGGCGGGCGTCATTTAAAAAAATAATCATTTCAATTTTTTTATTTTGTCGAGTCGTCGTCATGGACAACGCTGGATGTTGCGATTGACCCTAGGATTATGTCGGTGGATCCATTTTTGGGGGGATTTTTTTTTTCTTTTTTAACAATAAAGGACTTGTCAAAAGCCTTTGTTGTGTTTTTATTTCAATTAAAGAATTGTTTTAACCCTTTAGTGAATGGGAAGGGGTTCAAGCACCCCTTACTCATTCACAAGGGGGGGGCTGCATCTGGGTACCTTTTTTCAGACCTTAAGGGCCTGGTATGACTTTGAGGGGGAACCCCACACAATTTTTTTTGTACATGATACAGATGTGCCACTTTACAAGCAGTTTAAAGGAACCCCCCAAGCACGCTGTTTAAATTCATTTTTCATTTTTATTGTTTCACTTTCAGCAATGTTAAAATCACTGCTCCTTTAAAAACTGGATTTTTAAAAAAAAAGTGTTCTTTCATTGATACATGTCCCCCCAGGGCAGTACCCGGATCCCCATATACCTTTTTATGGCCAATAACTTGCATATAGGGCTTCTAAATGGGGACATTTGATTTTCAGAGTCCCAGAGTCTGGTCCCATAGACTTGCATTGAGCTTGCGTTCGAATTCAAACTTTTTCCATGTTCTAAAGTACGAATTTGAACCGAACTCAGGTATGTTTGGCCCATCACTACTAATCAGCCCCATTTTCAAGTGTGAACGGGGCATATTCATACCTCTCAACCGTCCCTGATTTAGAGGGATTGTCCCTCATTAGGAACCAAATCACTCTGTCCCTCTTTCCTGCTCAACTGTCCCTAATTTTTGTCTCATGTAAAACATTTTCATGAATAGTGAATAGTGTGGCAGGTGTGTGTACATTGTCTAAATACATTGAGGGGAATTTATCAACACTGGAACAGACAAAAACTGGAGTAGATGTGCATGGCAACCAAATCAGCTTCTCTCTCCAGTTTGTTCAATTAAGATTTTAAAATGAAAGACAGAAGCTGATTGGTTGCCACGCACATCTACTCCAGTTTTTGTCTGCTCCAGTTTTGATAATTTCCCCTCATTGTGCTAGAAGGTGTCTGTCTTTATCATCTCAGAAAGTTGGGGGGGAGGGGGGAGTATGCATATTTCATTAGCAAAAATGTATATCTATATTTCACACTTTTAGGAAGTGTAATATCAGTCTGTGGGTGTCTTCTAACAGGAAATATAAAAACAATTAACATTCCATGGCGGTTAGCTCCTAGACAGCCCTGAGACGGAGTGTCTACAAAAACTGCTATAACTCTAGTGGAGGACACTCAGTAGCAATGATTTATGTGGTGCCCTCCATCTAAGTTGTCATCTTAACGGAGTCTGCCATAGCAGGGAAGTGCTGACACACTGCCAGACACAACCCCTACAAAGAAAAGTCCTATACATTCACTCCTTTTAGTGTCTTACATACAAATAACCTAAAAGTTTACCTTTGGTATAATAAAACCTACACTTTAAGCATTTGCTCCTGTCTACTGAACTTTGGTTGTTCTACTGTGTGAAGTGTGGAGGTTATGTTTTTTTGGATTGTGTGCTGATACCAGCTTGATAAAAAATAACAAAATAAGATAATAAAAAAA
>NW_017306696.1:240395-250136 GCF_000935625.1 Nanorana parkeri | reverse complement strand
TCGGAGCCATGGAGCGAGTATCAGCAAAACAGCAGAATTCGTTAAATGTTCAAGAGCAGCTGTTGTTAAAGCGTTTAAAGACCGGACTGTCAGCCGAAAATCTGGGTCTGAACGTGCGAATTGTGGCCGTCAGCGACTAGTCAATGTTAGGGCAGAACGGAGAGTGGCAAGACTGGTAAAAGACAACAGAAGGGCAACAGTACAGCAAATAACTGCAGATCTTAATCAGGGATCCTCTCAAATGATCTCTGAACGCACTGTTCGCCGTACACTGCATCGTATGGGATATGGAAGCCGAAGGCCTGTTCGAACACCTTTGCTGTCTGCAATTAACAAGATAAAACGTCTCCAATTCGCACAGGAACACAAGGATTGGACAGTCGAGCATTGGAAAAAAAGTCATGTGGTCCGATGAATCACGTTTCCAGTTGCATCATACAGATGGCAGAGTGAGAATGTGGCGGAAACAGCATGAAAGCATGCACCCCACATGCATGAGTACAACCCTTCAAGCTTGTTCGGGCAGTGTTATAGTTTGGGGCATGTTTTCCTGGCATGATTTGGGCCCTTTAATTCGTGTGGAACAACGTCTGAATAGCACAACATACCAAAGTATCGTTGCTGATCAAGTTCATCCTATCACGTTGATGGCGTATCCCAATGGAGATGGCTTCTTCCAACAAGACAATGCGCCATGCCGCGGTGCTCGTATTGTGCAGGAGTGGTTTCAAGAACATGAGGAGAATTTACCTTGCTTAGGTAAATTTCTAAGTCACTTAGAAAGTAATTTCTAATCACCATTTCTCAATCCAATTGAGCATTTGTGGGACAAAGTTGAAAGAGCCATCAAGCAGCTGGTTCCACAACCATCCAATCTCACAGAAGTGGACAGTGCTATTCTACTAGAAGGCCTGGCACGCAGTCTCTGCTCTAATTCATCCCAAAGGTATTCTATCGAGTTGAGGTCAGGACTCTGTGCAGGCCAGTCAAGGTCCTCCACCCCAAACTCACTCATCCATGTCTTTATGGACCTTGCTTTGTGCACTGGTGCGCAGTCATGTTGGAATAGGAAGGGGCCATTCCCAAACTGTTCTCACAAAGCTGGGAGCATGAAATTGTCCAAAATGTCTTGGTTTGCTGATGCCTTGAGAGTTCCCTTCACTGGAGCTAAAGGGCCAAGCCCAACCCCTGAAAAGCAACCTCACACCATAATCCCCCCTCCACCAAACTTTACACTTGGCACAATGCAGTCAGGCAAGTACCGTTCTCCTGGCAACCGCCAAACCCAAACACGTCCATCGGATTGCCAGACAGAGAAACGTGATTCGTCACTCCATAGAACTTGTCTCCACTTCTCTAGAGTCCTTTGGCGGATTGCTTTACACCACGGCATCCGACGCTTTGCATTGCACTTGGTGATGGCCATGGAAACCCATTCCATGAAGCTCTCTACGCACTGTTGTTGTGCCAATCTGAAGGTCACACGAAGTTTGGAGGTCTGTAGCTACTGACTCTGCAGACAGTTGGCCACTTCTGCGCACTTCAGTCTGCGCTGACCCCGCTCTGTCATTTTACGTTTTCACTTCGTGGCTGAGTTGCTGTTGTTCCCAGTTGCTTCCACTTTGTTATAATACCACTAACAGTTGACCGGGGGAATATTTAGTAGCAAGGAAATTTCACGGATGGACTTATTGCACAGGTGGCAACCTATCACGGAACCACGCTTGAATTCACTGAGAGTGACACATTCTTTGACAAATGTTTGTAGAAGCGTCTGCATGCCTTGGTGCTTGATTTTATACACCTGTGGCCATGGAGGTGATTGGAACACCTGAATCCAATGATTTAGAGGGGTGTCCCAAAACTTTTGGCAATATAGTGTATATGTATACACATACACACAAGGGATGCACAGATACCGTTTTTTCGGTATCGAGTACCGATATTTATCTTTCAGCGAGTCATGGAGCCAGTCTCCCAACCAACCAGCATGGAGTCGGCTGCCTGGGCAGTCAGGAAGCCGGGTGGTGGGAAGCTAGCACAATGCATTGCAGGGGTATGAACTCAGGCAATAACTGTTGCATAGAGCATGTTATCATTGGCTACCATTCATTCTTGTGGAAGATTATTTTTTTTCTGGAATCTGAAGGTAGTTTTTTTAAACAACATTCCATACAAAAATGCATTAGTAAAAACTGTATTACTAAAATAAAAGCTGCAGAAGTCTCAGTAAGCTGTTAAAATCCACCTACATTGCAGAATTATAAGAAGGCCCATAAGGTCTTGGAAACTTAAGGATCTTCAAGTTTGAGAACAAATTACAAGTACTCAACCAAATACTTGGTATCGGCACCGATACTGGTATCTGTATTGGTGCATCCCTAATTATATATACCGTATTTTTCGTTCCATAAGACGCACCTGACCATAAGACGCATGTATTGTTTAGAGGCAGTGAAACAACTTTATTTACCGCCTCCACAATGCCGCTGCCCGTGTCTAACTTCTGCATATTGAGACTCCTCCCTTTCCCTGTCATGTGGCATGACACAGGAAGGTGAGAAGCCGGTCAGACACAGAAGTTAGACAACGGCAGCACTGGCAGCGGCAATATGGAAGAGGTAAATAACGATGTCAGCCCCGCCGCCTCAGCTCTCATACACACACACACATCACTCTGCGGGAGCCGCTGGACGCATGTGGTGTGTGTGTGACAGCTGAGGCGGCAGGGCTGCTGGGGCAGGAGATTGTCGAGACCAGGGGGGGAATATTCGCTCCATAAGATGCACAGACATTTTTGCCCGCCTTGTGGGGGAAAAAAATATTGTATATCTATATATATAGATATATATAGATATACACACACACACATATACAAACACACACTAGACATGTGCAGCCGCAAAAAAAATTGTTTCGTTTCGTTTATTTCCGAAATCGGGTCCTGTATGTGTTTTCGTTTTGGGTTTCGGATTCAGATTGCATTCGTAATTCGGATAGGATGAATTTCTTAAATTTGGGCAATTGTGCGAACGGACGAATGTTCGTACACGTGCACGTAGCAGAATTGGCACAGTTGACATTTCTGGTTGCTATGGTCTAGTCTTCACTATTAAATGGACATTAAAATCCTTTTCTTCATTTTTTTTTTTTATCCGTTTAAACGTTGACGGGGCATGCACAGGAACATGAAGTAATGTTTTGTTTTTATCTTCACATGCTATGAAATCCTCTTTTTGAAGTCATTATCGTAAATTTCTAATTTAGTTTCTGTTAGGACGAAATTCGTACTGAATCCGAAATTCCGAAATTTCGGATTGGGATGCTTTCGGATGAATTCGGACATGGTACATTTCGGAAATTCGGATGCTCCGAATCCACGAATTTCCGAAATTTCGCCCGAATTTCGATTCGGAACGAAACGAAATCGCACATTTCCAATACACACACACACACAATTGGATGGTTTTTGTAATATTTCTTTTCTAAATACTTTTTTTTATCTCTTAAAGAGACACTTACATCAAGACTTTTCAGGCTTCAATTAACACTTACTGACGCTGCCCTTGCTTAGCATTATATTATGGCTTTTGTCAGTAACATCGGTCTGCTTTTCTTCAACATCTAAAGATTCTGGACATCTACACTGCTCCCTCCCTCTCCCTTTTGATCCCCCGCCCCCAGGTGTCCACATGCTTACTGTGAAACTTCCACTGCTTTGTGACTGCATGGAACAAGTCGAGTTTCCTTTGCCTGAAAATCTGAACTCCCTGCCGTCACTGATAATGTGCAGGCATCCTTCCACGCAGAGATTCAAGCATTGGAAGCTTCAAAAAGGTACCTTGGTGATGTCAGGGTCAGTACAGGGGCTACTACAGAAAGCCTCTGAAATGTCAGCCATTCAACTGTCAGCTTTACACTGGAACTGATTTGAGTGGCTGTAGAGTCACCTGATTACTTTCACGGGATGCCAAATGTGCACCTTCCCCGCTCGACCCCCGCCATGTATCTAGGGTTGCCACCTTTTCTTCCAGCGAAACCCGAACACTCTAGCAATGGATGGAAATTTTTGGGGGAGAATGAGTCGTGGCTTATTCATATGGAAATAGAATCACCCATTCATATGTAAATATCACAGTCAAGACTATTTTTGGTGGGAGGCCAGTAGCCCCTATCTTAATTTTGGTTGCCCCTGTCTGCCTGACATCTTGTGTCCGGGTTTCAACTGCCATGAAACCAGGACACAGCATTCAGAACCCGGACTGTCCGGGTGAATCCTGTACAGGTGGCAACCCTACATGTATCCTGGGCTCAAAGACCGGCATGGGGGTGTCAGCTGAGCGAGTGGAGGGAGAGCAGCTCTGCATTATACATAAGGACATGGAGAACAGTCCACAAGTCAGAGTGTAGGGGAGACCAGGTGAGCAACAACTGCCAGGGGAGGAGGAATCAGGTAAGTTACCTTTACCCAGGTACCATAGACCTAAATGGGCATTTAACCTTGCAGCGAGAGGGCAGGCCCACTGCAAGTGGAATTTTTGTTCACCAGAGATAGGCGTTCATATGCAAGCAGCCTTCTTCCCAGAAGTCATGATAGACAGCCTCACTAACCAAAAGTGTGGGCGTGGGATCAAGCATACAGTCAAAGGAACGTCGCTCACTCCACATTACATGTGATGCTGACATTTCAGCAGGATCACATTGTTAAGAAACCAGAAGTGCACTAGAAGCAAGAAGTACATCAGTCAAAAGGTCCAAGAACGTTTCTAAAAGGCATAAGCTTGTTTTTGTGTCCAATCCTCATTTAAAGAGACCCTGTCGCCAGAGCATTTATTTCCACAACAATCTTTCCAAAAGGTTATATGTGAATTTAACATATTTTATGTATTTATATTACTAGTAAAAGCCTCCCTTGTGTAGACATCCAAAAGCCTTGAGATTACTGCAGGGCTCTGCCATCTTGAATGTGAGGTCAGCAGCCCCAGCAAAGTGTGAAGTGATACTCTTTAGTATTCCCCTTCACTCCACCTCCAGTAGCTACACAAAAAGATTATGTATGAAAGTGCGGGGAGGGGTGGAGGAGATAGCTCAGCATAGACAATAATTAAACACTTCCAGCAAAGGCAAGGGCTATGACAAGCAAGGGGGCTGTGCTACTGAACGGACTCTTCCTGGATTAGTAAAATTACTTAGCAGGTTCAAGGGCACATTAGAAGTGAATACAAAATTGTTTATGAAAAGGAAAGGTTGCAAGTAAGCGTTTTCAATATTTTTTCTTTGTATTACCAGTTGGTGACAGGATCAATTTAAGAAAATTTCCATAAAAAAAGCAACCACTGCCAAATCAGACACCTTCATAGTGGTTTCTGTCCCTGCACCTCCCAGGTTCACCAGAAACCAGGAACTGCAACTATTGATTTGCTAGTGGAATCTGCCACTGCAGAATATTAATTATCTTTGGAGGAACTTTGGTCTGTTGATCAATGTCTCTTTTCAACATATGATGTTAGAGATTATGTGACACTGATGTAACCAAAGGTCATGGATTGATGATGGGAGCAAGTGAATGTAGGTGTAGTAGCCATTGTAAACTAATTAGAATTCATCTTTGTCTTCCTGCAGATTTCAGTCCTACCACAGCTAGATTGTATGACCTGTTCTGGACTGCAGAACATTATCATGTGGACACAGTGGCGTAACAATCGCCATAGCGACCCAGGCGGCTGATATGGGGACCGGCCAGGGCATCCCTCTGAGCTGTGTCAGTGACAGCCAGCAGCTACGGCAGAGAAGGCCAGCGTTCGCAGTGGAGGAGGTGGGGCCCGCCTAAGAGCAACCCCGCCTCCACTTACATCACTGGCCAGCGACCTAAGAGCAGGTGGGGCCAGTGATGTAAGAGGAGGCGGGGCCCATCGATAGAAGAGGAGGCGGGGCCCGGGGACGTAAGAGGAGGCAGGTAAGAGGTGTCCAGCCCATCTGAAACCCTGCAGAGCCCACTATAGAGAGTCTATGTTGGGCTCTGCAGGGTCACTCCCAGGTGGGCTGTTTGGTATATCAGGTGGGCTCTGCAAGTGGCATAACTAGCAATCACGGGGCCCCATACAAAATTTTGCCCTGTGATTTCTAGTTACGCCCCTGTGTGGACATCAAAAGTATAATCATCTGACAATTAATAATGGAATGGACTTGCTAGCTTGTGACAATGGATAATAGGAGGTAAGAAGGGAAAATTATTTCCAAAGCTGCCAAAATTGTTTTTGTTAATTTAATTATACAGGATTTATATAGTGCCAACAGTTTGTGCGGCTCTTTACAAAACTGAGGAAGACAATATAGTTAACAATACAATTTCAGTACAGGAGGCAGGAGGGTCCTGCTCGTGAGGGCTTACAATCTAGTAGGAGGGGCGAGTGATACAAAAAAGGTAATAACTCCACATCCATCCCACAAGTTAAAGGAGAACTATGGGCGTCAGGGCTTTTCCCCATAGTTCTCCTAAGGGATGACACAAACTAGCGTCCTCCCGTCACCCTAAGCTCAGTATACCGCGAGCTACAGCTTTTCAGGATTGACAGCTGGCTCTGCCTATCTAGAGGCTGTACCCACCCCCTCCCCCGTCCGTTCCGCCAGTCTGCGCTGGAGGATCGTACAGGAGAGGGGGGAATCCCTGCAGGGAGCCGTGAGTGACACTCACGGCTCTCTGCAGGGATAGATCTAGAAGTGAGCGAGCGATGGTATGTATTTGCTCACTTCCCGATCTATTGAGCCGACCTGTGACAGTTTCAATGTCACAGGTCGGCTAGAACTATGAAGCTGAGTGATTTTCACTCGCCTCATAGTTCTCCTTTAAGGGGAATTCTGAACTAAGGGCTAAGTTTACTTTTCATGTTATACCCACACATTCAGGGTGTAACATTAAACAAGGTCACATCACAACCCCACCCCTGCTACCCTACTTACCTGAATCGCAGGGTTCTTCTCCCCACAGACAGCCCTTTACTTTTGAATTTGGTGCCCACACAGTGACGTCATCCATTCACAGATCTTTTGAACAGCCACTTGTATTACTCAATGGAGTACAAGTGTGGTCACGTCTCCGCACTCGCAGTCCATTCATTCTTCTTCCCGTCCATGTTACTGACTGTTCGTACCGAGGCACATAAATGGATGGGATGGAAAATCTGCAGGAGCCAGAGCACTGTACCCGACACCCACTGATCTGGGTTGCAGTGCTTTACTGGCTCCAATGCAAAAACCAAACAGTAAATGCACATTTTTTTTCTTTTATGAAGAAGTATTATTTTTTTTTCTTAAAGGTGGACTTTGCCTTTAAGCCAAAGGAGTTTAAAAAAAGATTTTCATGGCTGCAGTGAAAGTGGATAACTTTTAAATAGAAAAATGAATATCTCTTATTATACAATCAAACATAATGATGAAACACAATAGCCTAGTCACCGAGAGTTCAGCATATACATGCATTTATTTCACCCAACCTATGTAGTGCCAAACTATTTCACTACTCATTACAGTAGTACAATACATTGTGCCATTTCCGTCAACCATTCCCCATGGGAGCTTACAGTCTAATATCCCAACCACAGGCATTTATTCTAGGGCTGGGCTTGTGGAAACAATTCTAAATCATTGACAGAAAACACAAGCAAATATGAGAATGTAATAACTCTAGGCTAATAGCGTTTTCTAGGGGGAATATAATTCATGACCCCTTCCCCCAGTGTTGCATCGTCTAGGTATTGCAGCGTTCTCCCTGTTTTGGTTCACAAGACATACCTATTTATGCCGGCAGCATTGACCAGGTAGTTAACATGACCAACACTTTTCACAACCTCTTGAAATGTGTGTTGTACTTCTTGTTCATTGGTGATATCACAGCTAAGAGCCAGGTGAGCTGTAAAACAGATTATAAAGAGGAAAAATGCCACACTAAACAATTGCACATGATTACCAACAGTAATACTGGTATAAATACTTTTTGTTAAATACTAACAACGAATGCAAATGAAGTGCAAAAAAGACAACCACCCATTCTGTTAAAGTAGTATTAAAATCTCAAATGTTGTTTCAACAATTAATAAGATCAAACAAATATATATTGCCCAGCAAAGTATTATCTTTACATTTTTGCCCCAACACTTACAGTCATCATGTTTCCAAACAGCTGGATCCATCTCTCTCAGCTCAGCTTCCCTGAACTTCCTGTCCAGTACAAGATCATAAGGGACAGAGCAGTCTTCAGCAGCTACAGGTTATGGGAGGAGGGCTAGCTTGGATAAGGGAGGAGGGGAACAGGGAAGTAGCTTGCCTTGCCGTGCCTATGTGTTTGTAGAGACACCCACAGCTTACTAGCAAACACAAGGGTGGCTCCAGAAGTCCCTGCAAGGGAAAGAAGCCACCCTAAAACAGGATATCAGAGCCAGTGCTCAGGAGACCAGCTCATTCTGCCAGAAACTAACACTTTTTAAAAATCAAGGAGCCGCATCCATTGCAAATGATTTAATCAGCATCTGAAATAACATTAAAAACCTTCTGACTTGATATCACTTTAATATACCCTTTACCCTAATGGTTAGTTGGAAGTGATAACAAAAATGTAGAAGGTGCACTCAGCTAGTCTACAGCTATTTCAAAGTAAAAGAAAAAGAAATGAAGGCTGCATGCTAATCCTCAATACTGCAATAAAACTTTATTGATCCATTGAGCGCTTTCCACTTATCTTCTCTCTGGCACATTTCACTCTGCAATGAGCTTAATTCCAGAAGGAAACTCACCAAACATAGGAACTTAGATGGGTGGAGAGTGATTACTGGACCAATAAGTATTGCAGAATGGGAGATTGGCACGTGGCCTACAGTTCTAATTTTTGTATATTGCTAACTGGTTATGTTTACAAATCAAAATACTATAAAGCCTTTAGAAAATATAGAAAGGTTTCTTCATTTTCTTAGCTAGTAAAATAAAACCTAATTGGTTGCTATATGTTAATTTCTACTTTGTTCCCTGCACACCCTCACTGAATAAACTTCTAATTACTTAAAGTAGAACTTCAGTTTTTAAAAAACATATATACTTATCCAGATTGGCACAATGTAAGTGTATACAGTATACACCGATCAGCCATAACATTATGAGGTGAAGTGAATAACATACAATGGCACCTAGAAGTGGGTGGGATATATTAGGCAGCAAGTGAATATTTTGTTCCTGAAGTTCAAGTGTTAAAAACAGAACATATGGGCAAATGTAAGGACTTCAGCCACTTTGACAAGGGCCAAATTGTAATGGCTAGATGACTGAGTCAGAGCAACCTAAAGGATGCCTTGGTGCCAGATACCACGACATACCTTCAGAGGTCTACAAGTCCATGCCTTGATGAGTCAGAACTGTTTCGGTGGCAAAAGGGGGACCTACTCAGTATTAGGCTGGAAGTCATAATGTTATGGCTTATCAGCGTATCTGATCCTGGGCCGCAGGGATCCTGTAATGCACTGTGTGCAGCAGTGTGTTGCAGCATCTTTTGGGTCCCTGCTTCAGCCTCTATGCTCAGCGACTTCCCTGTGCTGTACAAAAATAAGAGAGAGTCGCTCAGTGAGTTTAGTGGCCATTCCAAGGATGCATAGTCATTTTCTCAATGAATACTCTCGTTGGACGAGGGGTGGTGATATCACAGCACCACCTAGCTGTAGCAGGGACCCGGAATACGCTGTAATACACTACAGTAAT
>NW_017306696.1:227870-237991 GCF_000935625.1 Nanorana parkeri | reverse complement strand
TTTGTGAATTGATGTTCAAGTATCTGTCAGTGTAAAGGTCACAATTTATTAGACAGCCCAAGACCTTTTTTAAAAAAACGCTGAGGAGTAAAGTCCCTGATACACAGTTGACTAGTTGCTATGGGCAGCAAATGAAATAAATGTTCCCTATAACTAGACAACCAGGACATATAATTGATTCTATATTATCCACAAAGGGTTAACAGCACTCTCTCAACCCTGCAGAAGTGCCTGTACCTGCTCTCAATAGTAGTCTATGTCCGCCCTCTGTGTGCAGCAAGTAGCTTCTTCCTTCTGAGAGCCAAGCCTCGTTCTGAGGCTACTCTAGAGATCACATGACCTTCCTCCAGGAGGCAAGCCTCACTCTGAGGCTACTCTAGAGCTTTGATTCTCAACTGGTGGGTCGTGACCCAAAAGTAGGTCGTGACCCTGTGTTCAGTGGGTCGTCGCATGTTTTCCACTTTTCTAGGTGAGAGGCACCTCTGCTTCCCCCTAGCACAGCACTGTCAGTTCTCGCGCCAAGCAGCCATTTAAAATATGCTGCCAGGTACCGAGTGTCAGCTTGAGGTGGGATGAGATGTGGCTATGGCCGTGAGGGAGCTCCATACATACGTGCATTGCTTATAGTTTCTTTGCTTGTCCTATAGAGGTGCCATGGTGACATCACATTCTGGCTCCTGGCACCTCTACATGGCGTGCAAGGGAGCTGTACAAGTAAAGCACATATGGATGGAGCTCTGTCACAGCAAAGCAGCCGACACTAGACCCCAGGCTGGCGATCCTCTACAGTTCTCGTAAGGTAGAGAGACTGGGGGGAGCTTAAAAGAAATTAAATAAAACATTTTTATGAGTGTGTGTGAGAATGTGACTGGTTATGTATTTATGTCAGTGTTTTTGAGGACCCATTCACACTAGTAAAGTACATTAATCGCATAGTACCGTGCATTCTGGTCTGGGAGGTGTGTTGCGCTGCCATTCATTTGAATGGTACCCCAAACGCACCTCCCACCCACAGTTTGTACACCTGCACCGGAACGCGTGATACCCTAAGGCCGTGCGTGCCATTCCAGTGCGACTTGGGTCGCGACTTAATGACCAAGGACAAATGTGTGTCCTGAGGCTATAGAGGTTGAGAACCACTGCTCTAGAGATCACATGACCTTCCTCCAGGAGGCAAGCCTCACTCTGAGGCTACTCTAGAGATCACATGACCTTCCTCCAGGAGCCAAGCCTCACTCTGAAACTTTACCCACTGATATCTTACCGGAAAGGTTTACTAGTCTCAGAGTAAACCTTTCAGGGAGAAAATGCATCTCTCACTGACGTCAGGGAGCCGCTATCTAATAGCGGGAGACTCCCTGAACATCAGGGAGACTTGAGATCCCTGTAAAGCAAACTCGGGCCCTCCAGCTGTTCTGAAAATACAAATCTCATCTGTCATCAGTCAGATGGCTGTCAGTCTTGCAATGCCTTATGGGATTTGTAGTTGCACCATAGCTGGAGGGCTAGATAGATAGATATACATTATGCCAAGCTGGACCTGGACCAGGAGCTGAGCGGGACGCTGGCCAGAGCATCCCAGGTTGTGAAGAGCTGTGCGGGTGAATGTGTACCTGCGCAGGTGTATGGCCCTTACACATCTCCCCACCCGCCTCTTTGCAACCTGGGATGCTCTGGCCAGAAAGGGGGCAGCAGGCACACTGTGCAGCAGAGCGGCCATGCCCCTTTGCTTGCTGTCCGACCAGGTGTCCCAAAAAGATGCCACCTAAGGCAATAGCCTCAGGCTGCCCCATTATAGGGATGGTCCTGGTTACCCCAGACACTAGTAGTAAGTGCTTTCCAAGTCACAATACTGGCACATACATGCTCGCAGACTTGCTCCATGGCTCTTTACTAAGTGCCTGGGAATACCTCCTTCCACTCTGCACTGGGTCAGTGGAGTGGCAAACCACAGAATCAAAACACAAAGACATTAATGTTGCCTTCTATTTACAAACCCTGAAGTTCTCCGGCTGCAGCTTTGCTGGCTTCCAGATTTCTTGATATAATCGCCACTTTATAATCTCTTTGAAGTAATACCTTGGCAACAGCTTTTCCTATCCCTCTGGATCCCCCAAAGACAGCACAGACTTTACTCATCTAGAATGCACAAGGAAATTAGATATAAATAAACAGAATAAAAAAATCTTTTAAATAATAATCAGAGGCAAAGACATTTCTAAGTAAGTTTACACGTATTTTATATTTGTGTTTTACAGTGATCAAGAAAATGTTCGGTTTTTGCAGTTTCCTCTAATTTTATGATGCAGTTCTTTGTCCCATCACAAAAATCTGTACCATCCTTGAGTTAATATATATATATATTACAAAGTTCACAAGATAAGAGCAATTATAATAGAATTCTTTGACTCTAAGGCCTGGTTCACCCCTAGGCATATTGCATATGCTTGTCTGTCGCGCTGTTGACGCGCGTTTTTTTTACCGCGATTCACGGTAAAAAAATCGCGCGACAAACGCGCGTTTCCGAGGGCTACTTGGCTGTATCCCAATGGAAACGCACAACAAAAACTGCCCAAAGTAGTACATGTACCTTTTCAGGCGTGGGCCGTTTTGTAGCACGTTAGGGACGGGCTGAAATACGCCAAGGTGTGAACCAGACCCATTGAATACAATGGGATTTAGATGTTTGAGCGTTTTGTAGAGCGTTCGTCGGGCATAGAACGTGCTACAAAACGAGGCCTAAAGCAGCCACCCAATATATCCACAGTGTATCTGCAGAAACATTCCATAGAAATAAAAATACTGGTGTGAGTTAATCAGCTGTTGAGTAAAACAATCTTTGTGTATTCTCTGTTACGATTAAATGTTCTTTAGTAGGTTCATTCACAATGTGTCTGATGTTTGGCACTGCCTTGCTGTGCAAGGGAATGAATAAATGACCTCCAGCGTATTTTGGGAAAGCACCAACGCCCAGAGGGAGAGAGTGGGCGGGTCTTACTTTCTAGCAATCTAGACTGTGGAAGCAGTTAAGACTGGTAGAACTGTCAAATGTCAGGAGCTTCAGGGCCCATCCTCACCAAGGATGTGCTCGGGCGTGTTTGCAGCTTCATGTGCCGAGCCTGACAGGAAGCTGACAGCGCCAATCACAGGCATTGAGACATTTCCCGATCTCTGCAGCTGCGGGCTCGGCACGTGGAGCTGCAAACACGAGCCCATCCTTAATACTCACCAACACATCCAATCAATGCACTCGGATGCATCTTAAATGCATCTACACACAAAAAAAATAGCGTTTTTTCAATGGTGCAGTTCATACCAATGTGTTGCATTGCAAAACAATAGAGCAGACTGCATTTTTTCACACTGCAACACATGAAGGCACATCTTTTTTAATAGTAGGAGCGCTGGTACCTAAAAAAAAACCTGTATACTCATGTAAAAGCATGCAGTCATATCTCTTTTAATAGGAGTGCTGGTACCTAAAAAAACCTGTATACTCATGTAAAAGCATGCAGTCACATCTCTTTTAATAGCAGGAGTGCTGGTACCTAAAAAAAAAAAATGTAAACATATGTAAAACCATGCAGTCACATCTCTTTTAATAGTAGGAATGCTGGTACCTAAAAAACACCCCAAAAACACGTAAAAATACGTTTTACCTGTATTTTTTATGCGGTTTGGTGGGAATGTGTCCTTAATCTCAGAAGCAAGTCAAATGCAGCATCACTATGCTTGCAAGAGAAAATTGCTTGCTTCTGAGTTGCTTTAACTTTCTTCAAGCTGCTTTAGCTGTCTTATAATTTGCTGTATGCTATTGTTGGCACCAAACCCCAGCTAGAGTATAAACGCCCTTACAACGTGTCCACAGTGTGTCAGTCAGTGACAAGGGCACATTCACACTGAAATATGTGTGTTGGATGGGACTCAATGCAAGTGTGTTCACTTAGATCAAACAGATGTACTGCGCTAATCATTAATCATAATACGTGAATAATATAGTGCTAAATATCAAATACATCACATATAACCAATATAATTAATAAATACTCATAAATGGTAAAACGTGTCTCTCATTGTAATATCTCCAGTAGAGATTAGGTGAAAATTGGTAATTGTAAAATAAAAATAAAAATTGTGACAAAGTGCCAAGATGTAAAAAACCATCAGTGATAAGTCCTTCTTATAGCTGTAGTGTGCAAGCTCCCGGTGACTGTGAAACACACCGCACTCACAAGACTTCCATATTCAAAGAGTCATAACAATCCCAGATCGCAATCACAGTTTGCTCCTCCACTCGCAGTAAGAACTTCCTCCTCCCCTCTGGGCTCTTTCACAAGAAAGCTTCAGGTTCAGGTGTGGTCGTTTAAAAAAAAAAATGTATCCGTTCCCCAGAGAGGATAATAAACACATTGTGTAATATGCCAAAAACAGGTTTTTATTTAAAAAAACGTTTAAAACCACAAGATTCCCAGAAACAATCGCTTTTTCAAAAAATATTCCAATCCGTCAATACAACACACTGGGGTGAATTGCTCCCACTCATTTTCAGATGTCCTTGTGTTGGCATCCATTGACAATCCGGTGCCAATGTATCTGGTGTGAATAGGGCCTAATTCCTGCCAACTTGCTTTAACCTTTAGGGCTTGTTCACAAGTCTGAATGCTAAAACATGTGTGTGCTGTGTGTTGTGTAGGGGGTGGTGCTTTACATTGTTAAAACATAAGGCACCATTCACCTTTTTTTTTTTTTTACTTTATTGAAGTGGCACATAATGACACTTCATTCCAGTCTATGCACCAGATGACTAGAGTGTGTTGCAATGTGCTGTGGTGACATACAGTGCGCTGAGTTGAGTTGTCTGCTTCTTAACAAAATGCACTGCAACCCGCCTCCGTGCAATGTTGTTGATTTACACAGCTCGACAGAGATAGTGAGAACAAGCGGCCCCTGAGGGCACATTCGCACCAGAACAATGCAGGTCACCACTAGGACACATAGAAAACATTTGTTTTCTATCTGTCCTTTTCACACCACATCACAGGTATGATGGGTTATGCGCTGTGGAAAAATGCAGCATTCTGGATGCCACGGATGGAGGTCACTGCTGGACAGCACACCACACTGCTCTGCAGGGACCTAAATAGAATGGGCTGCCTTACACACAACACACAAAAACAGGCATACATGCACACGTGCCATTACACCTACACAACTGTAAACAGGGGCTTCACCACCCCTCTCCCCCTATATATTGTACGCAATCGTGTCCACAGTGCTTTAAGAATCCAAAATCTCACAATGTATTAATATTGTACATCAGTCAGCATTAATTACTACAACTTATCTTCTATTCTTATACTGCACAGAATCTCACAATGTATCATTATTGTATCAGTCTGCTGTCCACATTTGTATATTGCATGGCATGGAGTACACAGACCTATCAGTAATAGTAATCAATAATCATCCCAGTACCCCTATACACTGTCCCCTCCAGGCTGTCCTAGTAGTCCAATCCACGCTGAGCCGAATCTCTTCCTGTGTTCCAAGCCTCTCTCTGGCTCCTGTGATGTCACTAGATCATGTGACTGTTAACCACTTTGTCACCAGAGCATTTTTTATACTTTGCACACACGTGTCACACAAACAGCTGAATTTTTGGCTGTAACATGTTTTAAACCCCCAAACAATGACATATTTTCTGAAAGCAGAGGCTCTGTAGAATAAACAAATGCTAGTTGCAATTTTTTAGGTTGGATGATATTCGTGCAAATGTTTAATACATTGATATTTCTAGGAAAAAAACTACACTGAAAAGAATTTTAGTACACACAAACAGAAAATAAGGCCCACAAACAATACACAAAATAAACAAATACAAAATAATACCCACTAAAACAAATACCCTATTTAGATGGGGGAAAGATGGGGTTGCGTCGGGTAAATAGATACCAAGCATGTCATGCGCGTGCTCATGAAATATCAAAAAACCTTTGGTCCCCTAATGGAATGTAAAAAAAAGGGGCGGAACCAGTCCCATGATGTCATGACTTGCCCGGGCCCTTTGTTGACATTTGGGAGCAGAGCTGTCTTTATGTAGCCGATATTCGTCAGGATCACTGGTGGCGGGGAGGATTTCTTCTTTCAGCGGGTTGGCAGTCATCAACCCGCTGAAAGATTGATGTGGATCTACATCGCTGGACGACGTTTATTTTAAGAAAAGACTTGACAAAAACCTGTGTTGTGGTTTTTTTTTAATAAAGGAATTTCTTTATTGTTTGCTGTTTTTTTGTTTAAAATTCTGCTGTTTATTTAGGGAATGAGTAGGGGAAGCTGCTACCCCTTACTCATTCATGAGGGGGGTGGGATCTGGGTGCCCCTTTATGAAAGGGGCACCCAGATTCCTATAAGCCCCCTTGCCCTCACACTCCCACAACCACTGGGCCAGGGTTTTGGGGAAGAGGCCCTTGTCATCATTAAGATGTTAAGGGCATGTGGAGTGGTTTGGTGTAGAGGGCATGCTCGTCACCCTCTTTTCTGTTCTGCCAGGCTGCTGCCTGAGATCAAGGGTCTGGTAAGGGATTTTTAGGGGGGACTCCATACTTTTTTTCTTCTTTTTGTGCTGTTGGGGTCCCACCTAAAATTCCTATCAGAATGAAAGGGTCTATTTTATTTTTTTTATTGTTTCTGTGGACTGTCAAAAGTAAAAAAAAGTAAACATGTCACTTTTCAGTGTTCATGCATTCCATTATCTTAGCAGAAAACACGTTTGTTACAGAGCGTCTTTGAAGCTGAGAAAGAAATGCATGCTTACTATGTGTTCATAACACATTTCAAAGGGCCCCCTTCCTCATATTATCAGAAAGGAGAGAGCTGAACTTACTGACTTTTACCTGACGAAGAAAAGCTTCAAATCCTGGAGGCAAACACAGAAATGCAGTATGCTACTGTATGTGGTAAAGCCTATCTTCTGGTATCCCCTCTGCTATTTGTTTTTTATATACTAAACCTTGTCCCTGTGCCTGTCTGAGAATAAAGAAAACTAAAATAATGTCCTACATGGGGTTGGTAAGTTATTTTCTGGAGTAGGACTTTGGGGATATAGACAATCATTTTCTTTATGTGGAACAAAACATGTTCTGAATTTTTATTCTTTGTGACTGAATGACTTTTTAATTGTGTCTAGTAGTAATTTTGCATGCACTGTAAATTAGGCTGCTTTGTGGGGAATTTGATCTCTAGTGAGGTTGTATTGATGAGTTCATAGTTGGCATTGCCATTAATCTTCAGTGAGCAGTTAAGCTTTGCCCCAGTTGTGTGTTCCTTTTTTGTCCTCCTCTCCTAGGACCGTGTCATAATTAAAAAGGACTTTTTTATTAGCCCCCCTTGTCCAGTGCCAGCAATGTTTCAGAGGTGCTACCCAAGTTTTGCCACATATAGGCAAGATCCTACATAAAGCCTCTGAATAGGCTTTCATAATGTGTCTGCTGGTTGGTTGAGATTTGAACATGCATGGCAGAAGAGGTTGGTGCACTGTAACCGTTTTTAAATGACTTCTTTGCAACTGCCATCTCTTCCTTTTTGACCAGATTGTTTACTTGATGCTTCTAGTGCTTTGCCCTGTTCCTGCCTTTGGTCGCCAGGGAGTCTGGGGCTACAGTTGCACTATTTTGCATATACTTTCCACTGGGTACTTGCTTATCATCTCTCATCATTTGGTGCAGAAGCAAGCATCAGCCACTTTTCTTGTGGTATTTTGCCTTTTTTTCAGGAAGTGCACAGACAGAGCTGAGATCAATGTTTTTGGAACATTCAAGAAGTCTTTACATACCGGTAGTAGATCTGCATTGAGAGGGATGGCTGTGGCTCAAATAAGTCTGCTGCCCCTTCTTGCTGGCCTGGCTCCTGTTACTGCTTCTGCTATTCAGGTCTTTTTCTCTTGGCCAACTTTTCTTTTTCTGTTCTTTCATTTTGAGTTTCACTTTTTTTATAGCTCTGTCTTCTCTTTGCAGACAGCAGCATACGTTTAATTAGTCACAGGAATCACATACTGTTGCTTTAACGTGATAAAAAGTAGTGCATGCATTACTTTTTATCAGGACATGGCAACGCAATGCAACCCACTTTATTGTGGTACCAAGTGCTGTGTGTTGGTGCAACACAAGCCCTTCAGTAGGTGCATTGGAGTGCCATTCAGAATGAATACCATTACAACACACCAGAGCACCTAGTATGTAGCGCAGTACAATAGTGCACGCTAAACAAACGGATCCCGGTGGTGTGAACGGCCTTTAGTCATCAAATCAATTGCTGGGTCTCTATCCATTAGTACAATACATGATCTTAGCAAAACCATTTATTATATAATTATAATTTGGTAGATTGCAGAGACAATAATTTGTTCTATTTGTGACATAACAGAGCCCCGTGCATCTCCATATTGATAATGTTTGGCTCATTTTATGCCTACACTAGTATTTTTTAAATTATTACATTGCTCCATTTCCTTCTGAACCAATAAGATACATCTTTCATGCTGTGTGCATTCATTATAAGAAATAGGGTTGATTTACTAAGGCTACATTCACATACAGCGTTTGCGTTTCCCACTCGATTTTCTGTGCCGAAGACCGCACAGCACGAAAACACTAAAATCTTTACAACTGCACTGATTTCGCTCGTTTGCCGCTATTACTGTAGCGGCAAATGTGCGGAATCCACCCCTCAAATCGCGATTGGACTATTTTGCATGACGTGCGGTTTTGTTTTGTATCCTAAAATTTTGAATTGTCTTTCACTGTCAGTGATAATAGTCCCATCATCATCATAGGGGGTGACTTCAATCCATCCTTTTCGTCTACACAAGATTACTTAGCGGCCTCTTCAAAATCCACCCTGAAATCCACAATGGAAAACTCTAAAATATTTCGTAAACTAATTAGAGGCTACTCCCTATTCGATTTCTGGCGTATAGTTCATCCCACTGAGACACAATTTACCTTTTTCTCTCACCCTCATGGATCTCATTCGAGACTAGATTATTTTTTTGTGAATACACCGATTTTGCGTAACATGACTTCGGCAGGGATTGGGCCCATCTCGTGGTCGGACCAGAGCTGAGTTTCCGCCTGGACCCTACTCGAATTAAACAATGCCACTGGACATTGAATGATAGCCTCTTGAAGGACGACTCCACTAAATTTAGCATGGAGTCGGCGATTCAGAGCGATTTTGAAATGTAATTTCAAGCCTTCATCAGACTTGAAATTACATTTCAAGCCTGATGAAGGGGACCCTGTGTGGCCCCGAAATGTTGCTATTTGTTTTGACATGAAGCGTCAATAAACAGACGTGTTCTTCACTTCAATATGGCCTGCTGGTGACATCTTTAACAAGTTTCAGTATTGGCGGCGCCATCCGCGGTCCCTTCAAGCACCCACGCTGACATGGATACCCGGGTAAGGCGTGCAGCAGGATTCTGGAATACATATGTTATCCTTCAGGACACCTGGGTGGTGGAAGTTCTTGGGTGAGAAGTATAATCAGAGATGGATATCGCATAGAGTTCAAGGCACTTCCTCCACCACATTCTGTAAACACCTGGAATCCTCGACATCGATTGAAAAGAAGATTAGGGTTTCTATATACACACACACATTGCAGCAGTGGCGTAACCTGAGTTACTGGCGCCCGGGGCAGAACAAAATGTTGCCCCCCCCCCCCCACAACCACCATATCACCCCCCCATACATGCCAGGGATCCCAACCTGAAAAAAGTAATTTCAGGGTGGTGCTCTTCTCATTACAGGGAGGTGCCTGTAGTTCAACTACAAGTTCCAGCATGCCCTCAATGTCCCTGTACACAACATATCACCCAGGGAACTACAAGACCCTGCATGCTCCTTGTACAATTTCCCCCCCATATCACCTAGGGAACTACAAGTCCCAGCATGCATGTCTCCTACAGTAGTTTACTGGATGACATGTGGGGGGGGTGCACAGGGACAAGGAGAGCATCCTGGGTCTTGTAATTCCTGAGCGATATGTGGGGGGTGTACAGTACAGGGACAAGGAGGGTGGGGGGTGTACAGTACAGGGACAAGGAGCGATATGTGTGTGGG
>NW_017306696.1:215953-227457 GCF_000935625.1 Nanorana parkeri | reverse complement strand
TGGGGGGGGGGTGTACAGGGACAATGAGGACATACTTGGTCTAGTAGTTTCCTGTGAGATATAGGGGTGGTAAACGGGGGGCAATTAGGACATGCTGGGACTTGTAATTCCCTGCGAGATGTGTGTTTGGGGTGTATACAGGGACAAGGGGGGCATGCTGGTTCTTGTAGTTCCCTATGAGATATGGGGGTGGGAGGTATACAGGGACAATAAGGAAATACGGGGTCTAATAGTTCCCTGGGAGATATAGGGGGCAGGGGTACAGGGGCAATCAGGGCATGCTGGGACTTGTAGTTCCTGCAAGATGTGTGTTTGGGTATATACGGGTACAATGAGGGCATGCTGGGACTTGTAGTTCCCTGGGTGATGTGTGTGTGTGTAGGGGAGAGTACAAGGACAATGACATTTTAAGTTCAACTAATGGCAGGCAGTCATCTGAACTGTCTGACACTGACTGGTCTCAGTTGAGACAGTCGGAGGAAGCTTTAGTGGGAGGCTGAGGCTCTGAAGACAAACATTTGGATCTATTAGAACTAACCGTATCCCAGTCCGAGGCGCCCCGGCCCGGGTCTCTCACTTTGATAATATACGGCAGCTGCTACTCGCTGGGTCGGGTACCCCACGGATGTTACGCCACTGCATTGCAGCTCATCTTGTATGTGTGTGCCTAGGTTCTGTTGTATGTGCATAAGAAGCAAGACTGCCTCTGTAGTAGTTTCAGGAAGAGAAACGAAACGAATCGAATCTCCCAGAACACGCCTCTTCATGTCCACGCCGCGGTTATGAGAGCTACAAGTAACCTTTCTCATTCACCAAGAAAGTGGAAGCCATCTCATTCCCTGTCATCAGCTGCTGATCCTTAGCACAAACAAGAAGAGGTTAGTAGAATAAATATTACTTTATGAAATAATAAACGTGTCATAAATATACAGTAGCTCTATTAGTCTAACAATCTACCATATGGGGATCTAAACAAACAAACATTATAGAAAAAGAAGTGCGCAATATTTAAGGAAAAATCGGAGCTTGTTTTCGGCATAATATATATTTATGGGGCAGTCATAGTTCTATTCAGAGATACAAGTTTGAGGTTTTGTTTAGCTTTTTATTCCATCGTACTGTGTGTACACAGTGGTTGGGTATATACATTGTAACACCTCAAAGTATAGTCCCAAAAATGATAAATGCACATGGATGACAGCCAGTGGCGTAACACCCGGGGGCGCCGACCGCTGGACAGTGACATTCAGACTCCGAGGTAAAAAAAAAAAAAGATTTACAATCAGGCAAATACGAGGACAGCTCTGGGGGCCTTGGCCGTGAGGACCCAACCCAGCCAGCAGCTGCCGTATATCAGAGACAGAGAGAGAGAGACTGAGAGGAAGAGACCTGCGGCGTGGCGCCTCGGACTGGGATACGGTTAGTTCTAATAGATATTCAAATGTTTGTCTTCAGAGCCTCAGCCTCCCACTAAAGCTTCATCCGACTGTCTCAACTGAGACCAGACAGTTGAGATGACTGCCTGCCATTAGATGAACTTAAAATGTTCTATAACGGCATTGTATTGTGAAGTAGTCGGTCCCACTGGGACTTGTAGTTCCCTATATCTGATATGAGACTGTATTAAAGTACTAGAAATATAATACCATTATAGAACATAGAATAAAACATAGATGAACGTCTTGTAGTTGAACTACAGGCACCTCCCTGTAATGAGAAGGGCACCACCCTGAAATAACATATTTTTCTGGTTAGGATCCCTGGCATGGTGGTTGTGGGGGGGCGCAACATTTTGTTCTGCCCCGGGCGCCAATAACTCTGGTTACGCCACTAGTGGCAGCCTCCATCGCCCTCTGAAAAGTGATCCGCAATGGATTGTTTTTCAGAGGGTGGTGTAGCAGTGGCTGCCTGGCGTTCAGGAGGCGATACTGCCGCCTCTGGATGCACATGTCTTTTAATCCTAATGGGGATTTTCTTTTGCAATATGGCGCCATCCCATTCATGGCAATTATCATTTTTGACATGTGGCAACACCTGCCAAAAGCAGTATGCTGTATATTTGTTGCCACGCCGCAATGTATAAAGTAAGGATGCACCAATACTGGTTTTTCCAGTATTGAGTACCGATATTTTTTTTTTTTTTTACGGTACTCGCAGCTACCGAATACCGATACCATCAAGTCCCATTAAGGAAGCCGGGCCGATAAAACTGCAGATCAACTGCTGTGCGGTTTAGATCTGGCAAGGCTATGGTTGTTAGAAGCCCCACTAATATTACTAATTATGTTTATAGGGCAGGGATAGCTAAACTTTGGCACTTGTGAAACTACAAGTCCCATAAGGCATTGCAAGACTCTTGACAGTCACAGGCAAGACTTCAAGGAACAGATGCATGATGGGATTTGTAGTTTCACCACAACTGGAGACCTGAAGTTTAGCGACTCCTGTTTTAGCGATTTATGTATGAATGAGAAGGATTTAAAGGAGAACTATGGGGTTTAGTCTTTTCCCCATAGTTCTCCTTAGGGTAACGGGAGGACACAAACTAGCGTCCTCCCGTCACCCTAGGCTCAGTATACCGTGAGCTGCTGCTCGTGGTATACTGAGACGCTGAAGCAAATCCCGACAATTATGCCGGGATCCGCCCAGCTGCGTGAGTGACAGCTGGCTCTACCTATCTAGAGGCAGAGCCAGCTGTACCCGCCCCCTCCCCCGTCCGTTCCGCCAGTCAGCGCTGGCGGATCGGAGGGGGGAATCCAGCCCCTCCTCTGCCGTGACAGGATCGAGAGGTAAGCGAACGCCGGTATGTGTTCTCTCACCTCCCGATCTACTGAGCCGACCTGTAACAGTCTCATTGTCACAGGTCGGCTAGAACTATGAGGTGAGTGAAAAGCACTCACCTCATAGTTCTCCTTTTTAAGTAATGATCAATTTTCTAAATTTAAATGTGTTCATTTGTTGGGATCGTACACAAGCAGACTTAAAAAAAACTATGAAGTAGAGAGATGTAATGCAATGGGTGGAATTTATCAAATCTGGAGCAGACAGAATCTGAAACAGTTGTCTAGGGCTGCAACAACTAATCGTTTAAATCAGAGGCGTAACTAGAACCTTCAGGGCCCCGGTGCAAGAAACCATAAAGGGCCCCCCCACCACCATGGCACTGCATAGTTAACAGGAAGGCTGCCGAGGTCCCCAGCAAGCGCGGGACCTCTGGCAGCCGCTTGTTTAAAATTTTAGTGGCGGTGTTCTGTCGAACGCCGACCCAGTAGCTGTTTACGTACAGACGGGATTACCGAGGAAACCGCCATTTATTTACAAAGTATTTGTTTTTGTAATTGTTAATTGTGACTGTTAATATTATATCCCATCCATGGCAGTGAATGATGGATGGCAGTAAATGACGGATGGAATATAATTAACGGTCACAATTACCTGTTTAAACAAAATACTTTGTGAATAAATCCCGGTTTCCTCGATAATATTGGTCTGTGCGCAGATGCTGAGGTCGGCAAATTCGACAGAACACCGAGTATCTGTGTTTAGTATCGGGGAATTTTCACGAGTAAAAGTACTCATGAAAATGCCCAGTATTGGCACTGGTGTATCCCTACTTAAAAATATAATGCATTGCTGGGACCAGTGCAGAATACCAGCAGCTATGCGGGACTACAAGTCCCAGCAATACATTATAATAAGTCAGCTATGCAGAATACCACCAGCACACAACCCCCCCTCCCCCCATATAATACATTGCTGGGACCTGTAGTCCTACATAGTTGGAGCTATTCTGCATTGCTATATAATCATCTCACACTGCTGGGACTTGTAGTCCTACATAGTTGGTGCTATTCTGCATTGCTGTATAATCATCATACACCAATGCAGAATACCACCAGCTATGCGGGACTAAAAGTCCCAGCAATACATTGTAATAAATGTCAGCTATGCAGAATACCACCAGCATCCCCCCCACACACACTTCCGTGCGCCTCCCTTCCCACTCCAGACTTACATTCCCTCTCCTGCAGGGCCCTCTTCCTCGTCTCGGTGGTCAGGGGGCGGAGTTAAGTGGAGGGTCCTCGCACATCAGAATGTACTGCACAGCCGTGCCTGCAGCACATTCTACGGGACCAGAATGACAGCCTCTCCATCCCTGCCGCACAGTACATGCTGCGGGTGGCAGAGCGGCAGGGAAGGAGCGGCACGATCTCGGCAGGGGGGCCTCTTCTTACTCCTCTCTGGCCCCCCCGAGCAGGCGGAACGCCAGGGCCTGGTCGCAATTGCGACCGCTGTGACTCTGGTAGTTCGCCATTGGTTTAAATCTATTATAATCAGTAATGAGAATCCTTGGCAGGGATTCTCATCGTTGATTAGTTGCTTTACGATTTAGTTGCCGCTCTGCTCCATTCTCCTCCCCGCTGGTGCTGGCTTCAGCAGTCTGTGTCCCTTTCAATCCCCACTTCTCTCCCCACCTGTATCGGCAGAGGCAGCGGGGGCACAGACCATGGCCAACTAATCGAAAGCCGATTAATCGATGATTGAAATCGTTGACAACTTTTTCAATAATCGATTTAGTCGATTAGTTGTTGCAGCCCTAGTCTATTCATGCCATTAGCGTTGTTTTAATTGCACAATACCATGCAATGAATGCATACTATTGCACAGCGCCCCTTGCATGTGCCATTCATTTGAATGGCACCCCAACGCACTTCCCAGACAACATGCTTTGCGTTCCAGTGAAAAAAAGTAGTGCATGCAGTAGTGCAATGCACAGCAGCTGGAAGATTGGGCAATTTAAATGAATGGCAAGGCAACACACCTAGCACACAGTAACGCCCCAGGTGTGCTGTGCGATAACGTAAGATAATATCTTAATATGAATAAGCCCTTACATTTTCTGAGCTGTGCAGAAAAATTTAATATAGAAACTGATTGGTTGATATGGGCAACTGCACCAGTTGACATAGAACTCTTTTTATGAATTAATTCCACCCTCCCCCCCCACCACCATTACATATCAATAGCCTCTTTGGCTCATGGCACTTTTGGTTTTGTGCATAGAAGCTTGCCAGAAAAAGCTTGCTATGAATCTTTTCCAAACACTTTCTACATTATAACTGTCCTCATGCTTTTTGGTAAAAAATATTAATCGTGACAATAATAAACAATTCATATTTTTTCATGTTTATAACTCCTCACCATGCTACTATTACCTCAATCTCTAAATACACAGCAGCTACACTTTCTCTTCAGTAACAATTAGGGATATACCGATACTAGTATCGATACCGGTGCTGATACCGAGTATTTGGGCGAGTGCTCGTACTCGCCCACATGCTCCGATGCCTAGCACGAGTACTTCCGGTATCGGGAAGCCGGCAGCGCGTCATTACACGCTGCCCAGTTTGCTGATTGGCTGGAAAGCGGCTCCATGTTCTCATCACTTGTGATGAGAGAGCATGGAGCAGACATCCCGGCCAATTTGGAAGCCGGGCAGCGTGTAATGACTCAGTGCTAGGCATTCCTGATTGGCCAGCCAGAGGGCTCCGGCTGGTTACTTGAGGAAGGCCGCGTTCTGGCCTTCCTTCCTTCTTCAGGTAAGAGGGGACTGACTTTCTTGTTAATCAGGAAGCCAGGTGGCGAGTCATTACACGCCATCTGGCTTCCGTTACTCGGTAATTGCTAACGGTGAGTACCGAAAAAAAATTGTCAGTACTTGTACTCGGTACCAAAATGCCGCTATCGGTGCATCCCTAGTAACAATATTAGCAGTAAAGTTAATCATACATACTGTATGTGTAGCGCTCGTCTACCTACAATGGATCATAAAGTGCATAAAACATCTGCTCATATACTTCTCAGAATGATACATTCAGAATAGATAAGAAGAATAAAAACATACAAAAATGTAAACCATTCATTCCACAGTGTACATAGAGTTCCAAATTCAGTACAAAGGTGATTCCGGATCAATTTGATTCATTCATTTATAAATAATTGTGACAAGATTAAAAAATGCTGAAATATAATCTAACTGGGTGTAAAACACGTGGAATAAAACAAATATCACTTACTGTTTCCTGATCTAATGGTTTTATTGTCTCGCTAATCTAATGAACGCAAGGTGTGACAGCAATGTAGTCTCCCCTCGTTCTGTTATGTGACAGTATTTAAAGTGACCCTGTCATGAGAGAACTATGGGAGCTGGTCTCTGTCCAAAAAATGCCAGTTGCCTGGCTGTGTCTGGTGTCCATACGTTTTGAGGCACAGACCTGGATCAAACATGATGTAAATGAATTCCTTTATCTATGTACTTGTTTAAGGTCAGTGACTTAGGAATTTTTAAAACCAATGCATCAGCATGACAGCCAGACAACTAGTATTTTCAGAAGGAACAGTCAGCAACAACAACCTCCATGATTCTTTCTTGACAGGTTTCTTATAATTCTGATTAACCTTCATCCAGGTAATACAGTAGAATATTGAGGCATATGGGTAACATAACACTCAGTAAGCTAATGTGAAAAAGTTACTTTAATGGCATTTGTTATTGAATTTTATGATAATGTTGAGTTCACAACAATGAAAATTTGAACTTTGGAATCATACATTTTTGCTTAAAATGAGCATAGAAGTATCACTATATAATGTACAAATCTTTGTTAAACCCCCCAGGGGGGCAAGTGCATGCAGAACTTGGTCCTTTTTTGATCTGTGCTGAAGTTGCTGAGCAGCGTGATCAGACAGCTTGCCCCCCTCTCCCCACTGCTGTTTTACCACGATGCTAGCAAGGAGAGGAATACATAATGATGGCTGATTGACAGCGCTCGTCTCTGACAACAAGTGCAGGCTGGAGACGAGTGACATCATTTCTGATATACTGTAGGAGAAAAAACATCAGAGCCTAAGCTCTCCAACAGGCTCCCCCCTCTATTGAACTACAGGCGGACCTGACGGAGAACTTCCTGACTTGGCTGCATTAAACTCTGCCCCCTAAGGGCAGAGGCAGCTCACACTGCCATACACTGCTCATACTGCCAGCACTGACTTTGGTAGCACTGTTTGCATAACTTCCTCTTCCCTGTCCTCTGTTGCCTAGACACATCTCGGTGAAGTTTTATAAAGGGCATTGCCCCAGTAGAAAAGTGGAGGAAAGCCATATTAAATGGGCACAAGAGACGGGCAGTGGCTGCCCTGCTGGTTATACCTCCCCCATAGGAAGGGCCACAAATCAGGCTTCTGCCTGCATTGGAACTTTAGCCAGAATAAAAAATGGGGCTTTTAACTCACGAGGTAACAGATCAAGAGGACCAAGTTCAACATACACTCTTGGGGGGATTTATCAATACTGGAGCAGTTGCCCATGGCAACCAATCAGCTTCTCTTTTTTATTTTCAACGCTTAACTGAACAAACTGTAGAGAGAAGCTGACTGGTTACTATGCACAGCTGTTCCAGATTTTGTCTGCTCCAGTTTTGATAAATTCCACTATCTAGGTCTTCTGGTGCTTTGATTTCTGCTTTTAATAGAAGTGATTATTTTAAATGTCTTATGTAATACATCTTTTAATATTAAAGGTTACGATTAGCAAAAAGAAATCATGGCTTCTGGAGGATCTGAGCCAGAGGATGATATGTTGTCATCTGACAGTGAAACCCTTTCGGAGGGTGCTGACCTTTCTGAAGAAGACATTTCTGAAAATTCAGATTCTGATGACTTGGATACTTCTGAATCTACTACTGAACAAAAGGAGGACGCTTCAGGTACAGATCAATCTTGTTGTAGATCTATTTACTAATATTATTCTTTGTGCATTTGTGGGCTTTACCAAACATTCTTCCATGGTGCCCTCCCATTAAAGTTTCAATGCCTTCTTCTGGTCCGTGTCTGGTGCCAGCTTTTTTTTTTAGCCTTTAACGTAAGAAAAATCAACTCCTATTCACTTATAACGTCATGTGCAATGAAACAAAAAGAAATATGCTTTTGCACATGACTGGATAATTGAGTATTAAAGTGCAACTCCAGGTTTTTTTTTGGTTATTAATCCCCCTAAGGCCTGGTTCACACCTAAAGTGTTTTTGAGCAGTTGGAAAAGTGCTTTTAAATGCCCAACACAAGAAATCCCATGATTTTCAATGGCCCCTGTTCACACCTGAACAGCAGAATGCCAGCAGGAAAACGCCACATGCCCAAAAAGGTACATGAGCTTCTTTGGGCAGTTAACAGCACGTTTGTGCCGCATAGACTTCAAAGGAAATGCCAAAAAATGCACAGCAGAAGCATGTTGCACATTTTCGTGCACGTTTTTAACACATGTTCGTCCATTGCCCGCAATGCTTCATAAACTGCCAGTCAACGTGCATCAACATGTGCACAACACGCAAATAACCGCACTCTCAACATGTGCGTACAAATGTGCAAAAATGATGCCGCCTAGGTGTGAACCCGGCCTCACTGTGCCAATAGCCCCTCTAATTGTGCCAATCTTCACTTACCCGCTCTACTCAAGGGCCGTGCTAGCTTTCTCCTCAATCCAGTGCTGGCAGTCCTCTTCAGAGCAGAATGATATGCTGTCATTCTGCCCTTTTCTTGTGAGCTCACCCTATTGTTTACATGCCCCCCAGGGGGTGCATTATTATGCAGGCTGGTCTCACGGTACTCCAGGACTGAGCAGAATGACCAGAAGGAGAAGAGCCAGAGATGATGTTCAAGACATAAAGAAAATGGGATGGAGGCTTCAGGGGTTGGTGCGAGTCAGGTGGCAGGAGGGGAGGGAAATCCTAGTGTTCTGCTATAACACGATTTATTGTATGAAGATTCTTGACTTTATTAGTCAATCCGCCTCCAAGTAGCCGCCTCCATGTAGCCATTCTCAGAGCTTATCCACTCACTAATGTATATTATGTGTTTCTCAGTCAGGAACCAGCGTCTTTAGTTATATAAAACACTTATCTCAGAGATGAGTCCTTAGCCAGTTTGTGGGATGTGAAAGTAAAGTTGGGCACCAGTCACTTTAAGGATTTTCTAATACTTTATTTCATAAGCGACAAAAATGGGAGAGAGAGTAATGGGCATCTAGGACATTACAGAACTCCAGACTCGCCAACCACTTCCCAGCTTCACAGTGCAGAGGGCCTTTAAACTGATTGCAGCATCACTGTGTAGTGTAGAACTTTAGCTAGCTAGCAGATCTAGCATAGAATTCCTTAGATGAGACAGCAGACTTCCAGGTCCATAAGATACATGCCGATCCTGACTTCTCCAGCAGATGAAGTTGGTCCCTGGTTCTCCATCCCAGGAACAGATTCAGACCCTGACTGGGTCCATACCTAGGGTTGCCACCCTTCCAGGACTCACCCAGACAGTTTGTTTTTTGAGTCTTGTGTCCAGCTAACACCAGGACACAAGACAAGCAAGTGTGCGGGACCTCTGGCAGCCGCATCTGCCTTGCGCCTGTAAACAGGCACAGGCCGACCCGCACATCTCCTCCTCTGGCTCCTTCCTGACAGCACGCTGCCCTCTTCCGGACCCCTGGTGAGACCCCTGCACTTCCCGCGTAGCCCACCTGAGAGCCCGCGTACCCTTTTGAGAGTCTGCATAGCCCACCTGAGACTACGCACAGTCCACCTGAGAGCCCACCTAGCCCTGGTGAGATCATGCACAGGCCACCTGAGACCCTGGCGACATCAGGGCCCCACCCTGGAACAATACAGAGTATGTAGCTTCATATTATTTTGCATTGCTGTATCATGTAGTGCTGGGATTTGGAGTAATCTATAACCTCTCCTTACTCCCTCCCCTGGCTGTCTCTTCTTGCTCTTTCTCCTGGCTGCCTCCCCTCACTCTCTCCTCCTATATTATAAAAAAACAATTGTTGCACACAGGTCTAGAGTGTTTGGGTTTCACTTGAAGAAAAGGTGGCAACCCTATCCATACCTGACCACCTGCAGACTACAGGCCTGGTCAAACTTCACGCACCCTCCCCCTAGCCAGGAGGCTGGCATGGTCAGCCTCAAATATTTATGCACCCCCTAGCATGCACCACTGGCCATGAACCGCCTAATGATTGGCTAGGGAGACACATATATTCATAACACCACATTATTGGATGCTCTCCTCTGTGCATGGTTACACCCAGCAGCAGGCAGATGCTTATGGAAAACCAAATTAACACTGGCTATCAAATCAGCTAGACTGGATGCAGTCCAGCAGAACTAAATTTAAGGAGTCACCCCACTTAGGGCAAGGTGGCTGTATGTATGTATGTATGTTAAATAATTTAATACAAGAATTCTCAACACTCAGTCTAGCAAGTCAGCACAGATAATTATAAACGGGTTGTAACATTTAGATTTAAAAACAGAGGGTTTTTGTTGCATAAATATGCAACTACATGTGAGGCCAAACTGCTGCACCAGGGTACCTCTGCAAAGTGTTGTCTTCCGATGGCTTGGAAGAGTCTGGACTTTTGGCATGCAGAAAAAAAAAATGTTACTGATTTTGTATATCAATGCATAGATATACAAATCAGTTACAGCGCCCCCTGCCGCAAGCACTTCATCTCTCCCCTCTCGGGCGCTGCAGCGGCCAAGAGGGGAGAGATTAAGTGGTTGCAGGGGGCATTTGCAAAGGTATCAGAGATGCCCGGGGGGCAATTGCCACCATGCCCCCTTGTCCAGTCCGCCTCTGAGTCAGACTAATCCAGCACTTTATTAATCTGAGTGCCCCACTCAATATGGCCACAAGCGACGGGCAGACTGAGTGGGGCAACTCCGATTAATAACGTCTGAAAGATGTGGACTGGGAGGGGGGCCTCTTTAAGACTGCTCAGAGAGAGAGAGATCAAAACAAATGTAAGTCCCTGTACTTTCTTTGTGACCTGCACTGCGTTACATGCTGACCTGTGTACTGACCTCTGTACTGTGCGTCACACCCTTGACTACAAGTGCGGTGCATAGACAGCTGTCTGGGGGTGCCCGCGGGGGGGCGGGGGGGATTGGGTGCAGGGTGCAAAAATGCACCTTTGCCTGTGTAAGGCAAAAGTCCTTGCACCGGCCCTGCTCACAATATATCTGCTCCTAAATTATTGACTCATTTGTGTCTTTGTTCTGTTTTCTAATAATTATACAAATCACACAGGAATGAAGAAGCCTATTACCTTTTCTGATGTAGTAGTCAAGAATCTCACACAACAACTCTTAAAGTCAACGTAAGTATATCCTGGTTGATCAAACTAATTAGGGAAGAGGTTCGGGTTTGCCATTACCATGGGTGAGAGGTGAATTCTGTGGGTTTGAGATTTATAGTGTCATTGATTTGAAAGCTGTTGCAGGAAAAGCTGACGAATGGTATAAGGAGAGATTCGGGTTAGTTTACTTTAATTCTAAGAGCCAGCTCTTTGGGACATCAATACATTTGCTGCCTTTCTTTGTTCTTTTTATTAGGATGTTGATTGAGGTCACCAATCCCTTTTTAGCTGCTATCCCATCCATAGATCCATA
>NW_017306696.1:206462-215943 GCF_000935625.1 Nanorana parkeri | reverse complement strand
ATTTTTTTTTTTTTTTTTTTTTGCTGCCAGGCTTCCCTTTAAAAAAAACGGGCTTATTTTAGTTTCAGGACTTTCCCTTTAAAAAATTGGGCTTTTGTTTCAGAAGTGGTTTGTTGAGGTTTTCATTTCTTTTGTGTTTTTCTAAACTTTTACTTGTTTCTGGTCATCTCTTCTTGGAGCTGCCTGTTATTTGCATGCCACTACTTTGTTTTAAAACAAAAAAGTGCAAGAACATTGTGCACCTATATCACCTCACATTATATTATTCACATTCACTGCACCATTACTCACATTCACAGGCATACACCACTTAGCCCTACTATCCCTAATAAAATTATGTGTGGTGTCTAAATTCTTGTAGTAAAACACCTGCTTATGCTTTTTGTCTGTAGTACAGTTTGGCCTATTTTCTCCAGAATTCAGCTGGCCTGCTGTTGGCCAATTTTCCACTGCTGTATCCTATCCCCCACCACCACCACGTATGTTCTTTGTCTATTATATTTAGGCCTAGTCATGCTGTTTGAAAATATCCTGCTACTGGCATATTTTACACTGCTGTGTGATCTTCAGACTCTTTGTTCATGTAATAAAACATCTGCCTGTACTCTTTTTCTCCAGTACATTTTGATGACAGAATGATAGAAATTGTCCAGTGGCAGGGCAGCTTTGCATTATAACAGGGACAGCCACAGCAAACTACTGGTCAGTTTCTCAAATATAAATGGATAAAACATGCTACACCCTATAGGGAACCGCCTATATCATATCACAATATTCATAATTGGTCTGTTTAAAATGTAGGCACTCCTTTTCCCCGATGCCCTCCATAAAAGAAAATGTTGATGCTGCACCACTACTAAAGTTCAAAATTAAAACTCAAACTTCTGTAGTCCTAGGTCCTCCACCTGCCAGTAATCATAGAGCAATCCTGCTCCCACACAGGCAGCAGAATTCATAAATAGTGTCTACCCTTTATAATGTCTTCCTACATCTGCATGACCAATGTCAGTGCTTGTTGGAAACCGGTAACCGAATGTGGCTCATGCACTGCCATTTGCAGTGCGGAGAAGCATCGAGTTATTGGTTGCTAAGAAGCTGCCAGCAATGCAGCCAACGGCATATTTGCAACCAGTGACATATCCCTGGCCCCATTTAGCTGCTGGCCAGGAGATTCCCGAGGCAACAGCTGACATCATGATGGCTGACATACCCTTGCAAGCCCTACTTATCTGTATTGTTCAAAACTATGGCCAGTAACCCTGGGTCTATCTTGATGCACCCAGACGTTCTTAAGCAGTTAGAACTCTTTCCTGTGGACTTACATTTTTGCTTGAATGACCTGGAAGATAATCTCCTCCCAAAGCTTTAGGATGAGGCACCTCTCTGTTCACATGCAGGGATCATTTGATTCAAATGCATGTATGTGAAACTTCCATGAAAGAAAGTGCCTACAGCGCATGCTCTATTTGGTGACTCCTTGAATACTTGCATCGCAATAGAAGGCTAAGGCTCTGGTAGCTACTTATCCTGTTGAAAAGTTTACTACATCCTTCATAGGCCTGGTCCTCCAAGCACATTAAGTGCAGGAACAAGCCCTCTTCAGAGTGAAGGAGGTCCCGCACTTTTACAAGTGTGAGGAAGACTATCAGCCGCCTTAGCCCTCTGGGCATGTGACATTCCAAATGCCTGGGTTTTGGGTGTCATCCAAAGGCTACAAACTGGAGTTTTGCTCTCTGCCTCCTCAGTTTCTGTTATCCAATCTACCCAAGTCTCCTCAAAGGCATACAGATCTCTTCACTGCCGTGAGTCAGCTTCTCTGTTAAAGGGTTATACAGTAGTTCACATTCTAGAGGCATGAATGTTCCCGGTTTTTTCTTTTTATTTTAACCTGTTTGCTGTCTCCAAGATCAAGGGAGGGGTTTCCGAATCCTGGATCTGAAGATACTCAACTGCCAACCATCCCTACATGCAATTTGCTGTGGGCACCCAGCATTTCCAATTTGTTGCTGTTCCCTTAGATTTGTGCATGACACCATGGGTTTTCACCAAGGTGCTGGCCCCTGTCTTATCCCTGCTCCAGTCCCAGGGGATCCCCTTAGTGGGGTATTTGTATGACCTCAGGAAGCAGTCCGCACAAGCCCTATTGCCCAACATTCAGCGGACAATATAGACTCTACAGAGCTTAGGATGGATCCTAAACCTCCAGAAATCAATCTTGGACATGGCCCTGTCCAGTGACTCTTCTGTAATGGATGTGGTTAAGCATGATTATGACAAAATGCCTATTTCAATAGATCAATTGTAATATATATGTTAATTTGCTTTTTGCTCGTTTGCCTTCCTCAAAACCTTGCTCAGAAATTGGTGCTAAGCACCCCCCCAGATCCGAAGTACGCAGTAGAAATAGGAACCAAGTTGGCGCCTCCTCTTCAGACAACGCACCCAAGACGAAAGATATAAACATCTATAAACATCTTGGCAGGAAGTTATGCATAAATGGATCTAACCAATGATGAGCTAGAATATATAAACTAAAATACTTTTCTGCAATGCTACGCTCAAATATACACGTTCACCTGTTAAATAAAAACCCTGAAAAGGAGAACAATAAAGCAGAAGTGATTTTTACACTGACTGAGTTGGTGTGAATTCATTTTTATCTCCGAGAGTATACTCTATTGAATCAGGCCAGGCGGCAGATATAAGTACGGAACTTTTGATCCGATCTAAATTTGGAACCAAGTCCAAAACACTTCCCCAGGAAACCTTACGGTCCAGGAGCCGTCTGACCTTTTTCATGAAGATTCTGGATATGGTGGTAGACTCCTTTTTGAGGAAGTTCCTTATGCTCATTATTACTCCAGGCCAGTATAGCTGAACATCTTGGCTGCATGGGACAAACAGGTTCAGTCCGGATCTGTCGGATCTCCCCATCCAACTGTCCAACAAGACAATGCTTGCCTTTGTGTGGTGGATATCGAACAAGGGGCTGGAGTTATGAAAACCCTTCCTCCTGACAGTTCCCATCCCAAACAATATCTTTGGAGCTCAGGAGCAATTAGTTTTTCTCCAACGCTGGACTGCCCAGTTGCAGGGCCATTCGACCTTGATACAGTGACATCAACCATGGCTTAAATCAAACATCAGGGAGGAAACGGCTCAAAGAGAAGGGGACCTGATTTTGGCTCGTTCCAGGCCTGCTTACCATGCACACTGCAGGCATAAAGAATTGGCAGATTGATTACCTCAGTCATTAATTAAGTGTTTTGAGTCTTTTGTCACAGATGGGGGATGCTTAATATGGACCTCCTAGTGCCCAGGTTATTTTTCTTGGGCCTGTTTCATGTTATTTGCTGTGTTGCCCATCCACCTGTTAGAATGCTTTTGAATGTCCCAGTGGCTAAAGAATTTAACTCCCTGTGTCTTGTGATGCAAAATCAAAACCATTTCTTGAAGTATGTCACAGGGCGCAGAGCCCTTCTCTCTGTTTTCTGTGATCCACTTTGTACTGTTAACTACATAATTGAGGCAGGCTGGGAGTGGGAGGGGTTATGCAGGGCTGTTTTTTGCAGCTTTGATTGATCTTCCAGTGCCCAATCACTTGAAGGTTAAGAATTTTACCACGCACAAGGATGTGGGACCGGGAGGGATAATGGGAATAGGGAGAAATGGTCCAGTGGGATGAGAACTGTTCGGGGGTCCAGCGGGGAGTCACCCGTTGGATCAAAAATGAACACTGATGCTGATGTTGATACTTCCCCTCCCCCAACCCCCCCTGATCTACCCCACCCTGTCTTCCCCTTTCCCGTCTTCGTTGATTGCCTTATCCTGACTCTCCATAACACCTCTGGCTACGTCATCCCTTAGGCACTGACATCCAGTTAGCCTTAACCGACCAGGTACCCAGAGGTTGGGAAGCTATGAGGAGTGGGAATGTGAGTCACACCTGACAACCATCCTATATGATGACTTCTGTATGTTTATTACTCACCCCCATGAGATGGTCCCCATAGCAGAGTCAGAATATCTGTATTGTATTGTATTTTACTGTACCCCTGTAAAACTCTAATAAAAATATTGCAACAGAAGGTTAAGAATTTAAATCTCTGTGTCCCGTGATGTTCTGCAAGAAATGGATTTTACAGGTAAGACAAAAATCGAAAAAATAAATAAAGCCTGCAGCTGACAAAATAGGGAATGAAATATTTCATGAAAAGCATAGTGCAGCTTTGTGCAGAATAAATAGTGTGTAAGATGAAATATGTTCACATTTACCAGCACCCCCCAAACTGCCCTTACCTACCTGAATCACGGGGAGCTTTTCCATATGTGAAAGTTTAAAATATTCTGACATGCGTTTGTATAATGCCTTCACATGGGATGTAATCAAATGGATTGCTACAATGTTTATAACTAGTTCTCCTATTTTTTTTTTCTTCAGATTTGTGAGTTTACTGAATGACTACGTGGAGTCTGAGTTCTTTGTCATTGATGGAGACTCCTTGCTAATTACTTGTGCTATGAATAGTTCCTTGTCACCAGGAGAGAGCTTACACTTGTTTTTCTTGGTAGAACAGTTTTTGTTCAATTTAACAAGCAGGCAAGGCAGATATGTCATTGTGTTTTTCGAGGTATGTACAATGTATGTTTTTTTTTTTTTTGGATCACAATTTGAATTGAGAGATAGTACATTTTGAGTCATTGTAGTATTTAGCTTAAAAGGTATCTATGGTAAAACAAAAAATATTTTTAGATTGAATGTCCATAAGTTCTATTCCACTCATAATAACCATAAGCATTTAGAAGTTTGTAAACGTACTTATTGAAAATGACCATAGATTGCGCTTCCTCATTGCACTGACACAAGTCTTGAGAAATCGAGATTATATCACATCAAGCAGCAGGGAAAAAAATGCAAAGCACACTGGGAATCCAGGAAGTTAAAAGTGATGGGCAGACAGAAGGCAACACTCACTATAGAAAAGGGATTTTTTGTAAGTAAGCTTTGATCACATCATCAAAAACAACTCTCTAGTATGTATTCCTATTACAATGCTAATGTTATAACAGGATAGTATATGCTCTAACTTTAGAGCTTCCACAGGAAAAAATTGGGAAAACCCTACTATATGTTTGTGTTCCTATCCACACAGTATCTAAAAATAATTTAAAAACCTTTTTAGGCATCTCTATTTAGCAGGCCTGTGCATGCTCTTTCAATTTCATTAACGGCAAACGCTGACTGTCCTAATAGACTTAGGACAGACTGAGCATCTGCTCATTACCATACAGGGTCTTTGAGGCTTTAGCCCTTTTTTAGGACAGACGATCCTAGGCGGTAGATCACTAAAGAGCCGAAGGATGTAGTTGAACGATTGGCTAATCCTGCGGCCCACTTCGGCTGCAGGAAGCCTTCGGTTCAGCAGAACCGAAAGGCTGCTGTATGGGCTATTTACAATAACTTGTACAGCAGCTAAAGCACACAGCTGAGCCGAACGCATATGCTTTGGCTCGGCTCAGCCGAAGATACAGCCGGAGCGGACCAACTCCCCGCAAATTGTTGGAAAATATAATAAGAAAAGACAGCGCAGGGTCCCCTCCCAATTCATACCAGACCCTTTAGGTCTGTCAGAAATTTTAGGGGGGACCTGTCTACATAAAAAAAAAATGCTTGGGGCTCCCCCCAAAGGTCATGCCAGACCCTTTAGGTCATGTAGGAATTTTAAGAGGGACCCCAACGCCCAAAAATCGCCCAATGAAAAACGCCCAACGAAAAAAATCGGGTCCCCCTAAAATTCCCAACGAGACCCTCAGGGCCTGTTCACATGATATCAGGTGCGGATCTGCAGACGCGGTGCTACTGATGCAGTGCGTTTTTGCCGGAGTGGGGCCGTCAGTATGTTAGCTGCAGTGCAGTGCGTTTTTGACGCATTTTGCGTTTCCAGTCCGTTTCCTGACCGGACAAAATGTGACAAGCAATATTTTTTCTGTTCCTTATCGGCATGGGGACAAGGCACCCTCCCAATGCTGTGGGCAAGGGCCTCTTCCCCACAACCCTGGCCCGGTGGTTGTGAGTGGTCTGCGGGCAGTGGGGCTCATCTGCATCTGGGTACCCCCTTTTTAAACGGTACACCCAGATGCCACCCCCCCACCTTGTGAATGTATGTAAGGGGTAGTTACCCTTACTCATTCACCAAAGGGTGAAATCAAAAGTAAATAAACACACCACACTTTTTTGAAAAAATCCTTTAAAGAGAAAACACAAACAGTTTTTGACAATTCCTTTATTGCTAAACAAAAAAAAAAATCATCCAACTCTGCATCTATGGTTAATCACGTCGTCCAACGATGCAATCTAGCGTCAATCACGCTAAGCGATGCCCGTCGACTAGCCGAAATTTTAAAAAAAAGTCCCGACGCCCGCGCACCCGTCCACTCCCGACGAACTGCTGCCGCTAAATGACTGATTGCACAGCTCCAGAACTGTATGTAAACAAATGGGCGGAGCTAGTCCTGTGACATTACAAGACTTGCACCGCCCATTTGTTTTAATGCCATGACAGCTCACTGACCTGAAATATTTACATGTCATTTTTAATTCTTCTGCTACATCTGAGGTTTGGCTATTCACTCTGTTCGGCCCCTATGAGAATAGGGGTGAACAGCAGTGAATGATTGCTGAACGTTCGCCTCAGCGGATCCAGATGTTGCATCGTCTGAGGTGCATGGATTCTTCCCTTCCGTTCAGCCCTGCGTACTAAGGCTGTTCAGCTTAATCAAAAGAAAGTTTTAAGTGAGCCGAAGACAGCTGATGTAGGGCTAAAAATAGCCATACAGAGCTGCTGTGACTAGCCAACCATACTTCGGCTCGGTTATTCACTCAGGTGCCTTCAGCAGCTTAGTGAATAACCCCCCTAGTCATCTATATTAAAGTGATAATGAAATCTGCCAGTACAGACAGGGTTAATTGTTTAAAACAAAACTTGCCCTAACCCCATTTAAACAGTGAGAACTAAGCAGGATTTTTCAGTCCTGGATTTAGCGTAAAGAACATCTAAAAAAAAGTAAGCTGCAACTTTTATGTAATTTAAAAAAAAAGTTATGCTATGTGATGGAGAACATGTAACAAACATAAAATGTGGTGTTATCCCAATTTGGCTGCAAAAGTGGAAATACGCTTTAGGTTTTGGTAAGCATTTTACTTTTTTCATATTCCTCTTAGGCTCCAGTCACACGAGTGGTTGTCCACGTGTATTCGGCAGTACGAATATGCGCGGAACCGCTCTAAACATAAAAAACAATGCACTTTAATGGGCATTGTTCCGACTTTTGTGGGAGCCGCGCAGTTTAGTCCCGCAAAATAGTACAAGTGTGATTTTTATGGTAAATTCCGCAGGTCCACGGCTATAGTAATAGCCGCAAACAAGCGGAATCTGTGCACTTTAGCGTTTGCATGCCATGCGTTCTTACGCATGGAAAACTTTTTGGGAAACGCAAATGTGAATGGAGGCTTGCATGTTTGTCATTGGGTTAAATATAGAGAAATATAGATATATGTTGTACCTTGACACACAAACAATGTACAGGTCAGAAAGGGTGCAATTTGTAAGACACTCAGCAGCAATTTCTGAATTCCTCTAAACCTCACCCACAATGGGAAAAAACATTTTAGCTATGCAGCCTAATTTTTTTTATCGCCTATTTTCAGTTTGCTGTAAAGTTAAGCAGAGCAGCAGACTTTAGAATTTATGTGACTTTACAGATGATGAAGATGTCTGAGTGAAAAATATTCTTTTAATAACCTTTAAATCATATCATTATACACACATCTCCCATTACTTAGACACCAACGTGTTTTTTTTATCAGAAAATCAAACATTCATGACAGTGTTTGCAGATTATGTGGGAAGTATCAGGGGAAATCCCTAAATGCACCGAAACTATAGGGGTAACATACTATACACTTAAGTCCTATTTACCATTTTACTTATTTGATTGCCTGAAATGTTATTTCTAATCTATGTGAATGTGATTTTTTTCATTCTGTCTATAAAGTCTATTTAAAGTTTACAAAATGACTAACTGGTGATAGTGTGTGGATGGATTTGTAGTTATGCAAATGTTATTTATTTATATACCGGGGGTATATATATCTCTATCTATATATCTATCTTTATCTATATCTCACGTACAGTATATCAGGACAATTTCACAACTACTAAAACATGTACCACATGCTGTTAACTGTTATCAGAGGGTACTAAGTAGTAAATACATGGGTAGCTGACTCAAGAGGACTTGGTAAATGCTGCTTTTCTATAAAGGGCGTATGTGTGAAAAATTAAAGTCTTAGTGCTACCGTGCTACCATAATTGGTGATAAACAATATTCACAATAATGCTACCATGTCTGTTAGTAAACAATATGCACAATAGTGCTACCATATCTACACATTTTAATGACGGCTGTATTTTATTCTACTCTCGGACTCACACTGCTGTATTGTATCTGCAGGACTTTAAGCACTTCTTTTTTCCGTATCCCCTTTTGAGATGCTGGCGCACACAGCTTATACTGCACCTTCAGAAAAATACCAATATTGACGTATACACATTTTCAAGCTTTCTGTGTGAAGAGTGGAAAACATTTCTAAAAAACCAGGCTCCATACTTCTTCATGGTTTCTGATGAAGGATTGGACAAACATCAAACTCTTTTTTTGAATATGTTACTACTTCATGCTCTTGGAAATCAGATTGACGTTGTGCTTACTGATGCACAGGAGTCTGATCACCTCAGAGTCTACGGATACTACATGAAATCAAATATTCTAATTAAAAAATTCGTACAAGAGGTAAGTGAGGTCATTTTAATTGTATTAGTAACTATTATAATAATAAGAAGCAATATCAATTGTATTCTTCCAGCTCCCATTTATCACAGCTTGAAATATAAAAGTATATCTTTAACATTTATTTTATTTTGGATAGAGCAGGGATGGTTATTTTGTAATATTTCTGTTCACTTTCTATTGTATACACACTGCAGAAAGTGAAAAGAAAACACCAGGGAAATCCCTTCTACGACAAAACGACAGTGGTCACCGGCAGGTTTGCCAACCTCCCATGACTTTCTTTACTGAGAAAACATACTAAATGTAATGACTGAGCACATTTGTTAATGACAGTTTAATAGACGTGCCTATTAAAGACTTAAACCATTAATATTTTAACGGTATAAAAGTGAGTGACTAAATAGTTGTCTTTTTTAAACTTAATGCTGCAAAAATTCCTAGTATCAGAAATTGGGAAAGAGGGAAATGCGTGCAGCATGCCACAATGAAATACACCTTGACTACACTGGGCTAGGTGTGCTAGAGATATATTTCTATGTTATTGATGTTTAATACATAGCAAATCATCAGACTCGGGGGACCTGCTGGTGCATGCTGAAAGAGATATTAAATATTTGAGTCCCTTCCT
>NW_017306696.1:173563-205034 GCF_000935625.1 Nanorana parkeri | reverse complement strand
TTGGGAGGAAACTGGAGATACTGGCTGCCATGGAGGGGTATTATAGGCTTAGAGGATGTAGACTGCAGTTTTCCCCACATAGAGGTGGTGAGTGACTGAGTTGGAAAACACCACAGCAATTATACCACACTCTTCTACCTTTTTACATTCTGAGTTACCACCTACATCTCAGTTGTCAGAGTCACTTTGAAGTTGCAGCCTTTTATAGCAGTGTGGAAGAGGGACCTAGATGGCTAGAAAGACATGCAGAACACCATGGACTGTGTTTGAGCAGAATACACAGGCATGCTGTGCTCCCTCTACCCATCTTCCTATTCCTCCATAGACTAGTGCAATAAATGTATTAAAACTTAAAGAACTATGGGGTTAGGGTTTTTCCCCATAAATCTCCTAAGGGTAACGGGAGGACACAAACTAGCGTCCTCCAGTCACTCAAAGCTCAGTATACCGCGAGCTACAGCTCGCGGTATACTGAGACTCCGCAGCCGGGACGGATCCCGACATTATTGTCTGGATTAACCCAGCTGCGTGAGTGACAGCTGGCTCTACCTATCTAGAGGCAGAGCCAGCTGTACCCGCCCCCTCCCCCATCCGTTCCGCCAGTCAGCGCTGGAGGATCGAACAGGGGAGGGGGGAATCCCTGCAGTGAGCCGTGAGTGACAGTCACGGCTCTCTGCAGGGACAGGATCAAAAAGTTGAGTGAGCAAAGGTATGAGTTTGCTCACTTCCCGATCTATTGAGTCGACCTGTGACAGTTTCATTGTCGCAGGTCAGCTAGAACTATGAGGCTGAGTGATTTTTCACTCACCTCCATAGCTCTCCTTTTTAACCCTTTCGCTGCCAAGGACGTACGTCGTAAGGAGCTACAAAAGTGCTTCCAGCTGGCCAGCTCAGTACGCCGTACGGACCTGGCATTTACAGTTCTACTATAAGCTGATGGTCGCTATAGCGACCATCAACTTATAGTAGAACTGTTCAGCAGACTGTCCCCTTTAAATTTATAGCTGTCATCAGCGGCTCACAAATACCGATCTTCTGATCTGGTCTGATCTGGTCCGTCTTCTGTCATCCTGTCAGTTTTTGGATGACAGCGGCTCTGTAGCGTGGCCGAGCGGGGGATCGTTAAATATCAATGATATTTAACGATCCCTTTGTACAGAGCAAACACCGGAGTGATCGTCTGATCACTCCGGTGTTTGTAAATAACTGGGGACACATAGTACTATGTGTCCCCAGTTATTAATGAACAGGCTGCGATCGACATCACAGTCTGTTCATTGAAGAATTTATGAATGGGTACTAGCACTCACTACAGAGGCTCCTCCCCATTCAGAAACTAATGATAGTAACCTATTTTTACTGTCATTAGTTTGTGAATTAATGAGAAGCCTCTGTACTGAGGCTTCTCATTCATTGAGTTGGAGGATCGATAAGTATCATTGATATTTACCGATCCTCTGTGCAGCACAAACACCGGAGTGATCGCATGATCACTCCGGTGTTTGTAAATAACTGGGGACACAGCCGTGTGAATAACCAACCCGAAGTGAAGTGTATCCGTTCGGCTATTCATAAATTCAAAAATGGCTTGGCCAGCTGATTTGAAAAATGTTCCGGAGGGCTTGGCAGCGAAAAGGTTAAAGTAAAGTGACGATGTTTACAATGTTAAGCCAAAGACAAGTGATAAATGGCCTAGAACTTTTACTGACAAGTAAATACATTGTGAGTGAGCTTGGGGTGGTGGCTACTATATCACACACACAGAGGCCATGGGAAACGAAAATAGCCCCCCTCCAGAAGGAAGGACAGTGTCAGTATGAATTCAGAGATGATTTGAGGATCTACAGCTGAGTGATAAACAAAAGCTACATTTGTCTTAATAGGGTGCTTGAAGAATAGATATTTAAGATTGAATTCCAGAGTTTAGTGTCCCCAGGCTTGACTTATTTGGTATCTATTTTCTTAGCGCAACCTTATCTTTTATATTTTACAAAAAAAAATGGATATTGTATTATGTTCAAGTGCATTAAATTAATGTAAGTGTATTTTTTTTTAACTGAAAATATAGATTTGATAAACAGTAGCACAATTATTGCGTAAGGTAAAATTTACAACTGCTACCATTTTATCCTACAGGGTCTCTACTTCAGAACATATATGATTTGGGGATGTTAAGTAATCTTTACACCTCACATGTGCATTTTAACATGAACATATGTGCCAAAAATAAAGGTTTTAAGAATGAGCAAAAATTAGAACCACTTCTTTTTCTTTTTTTTTTTCTACCTGTTCCTTGCCATCCTAATAAAACTCCATTTTCCATAATTCTACTCAATCAAAACCTGACAGATTTTTAAATCCATCCTTCCTCTATTACAAATGAAATTAAAGACAAAATGGCCGAGATTGAGCTTTAATGTTTCTAGAAAATCATTTCATTTTTTTTTAATCTACACAGAATGCCATCAAATTTGAGGAGACACTTCAGGAAAAAATTACAGCTTTCCAAAAGCACACCGAGTCAGACCAAAGTTCTCTACTTCAGGAGATTGCAGGGGAAAAACAGGTTGGTATTTGTGTTTTATTACATTTAAAGTATCATTCACTGTATTACCTGAGGTAATTGTACTAAACTGACAAAAGCAGCCATGTTTTGTCTGTGGCAGGACTGCTTTTACCATTTATATACAGTAGACTTATAATTAGTAACAGAGGCTAGGTTCCTTTTTATTCCTATTAAAGTGGATCCATCGGTAAAACTATAGACCTTGTCTGGCAGCCCTTTAGTAAGGCAAAAGTATCAGCAATGCCTGCATATGTAATGGGCAAATATTGCTGCATCATGTACATAGAAAATTACAAAGCCTACATAGAAGAAAGGTTTTAAAAAAAATAACACGGATTGATAAGGTGATTTTAATATGAACTGGTCTCTTTCACATGCATAGCTAATTTCCCCATGGATGAAAAAGAAAAATCAGTCAATATACAGTATATGTAAATGCAAAACTTTACATAAGAGTAGGGAAGAGATTATTTTTGCATTGTGTCCTTTTGGGGAGATTTCCATTCACTTCCCTTCACTTGTCTTGGAAATTAAGTGAAAACTTTCCTGAGTGAATTAAATTCTCATCTTGGAGAGTTATCACAAGAACAGATGTCCCCATTGGAGGATTTTCCTTCACCTCTTGCTCTGATTTTTGGATTTCCCCTAATTTCTGTCTTGGTGATTGATACAAATAGAACAGTGAATCTTTCAAGCCAAGACACAAACATTTAAAAAAAGATCTACCCCTTCCCTACTCTAAAAACAAACAAAACAAACAAAAAAAACTTTATAGCTTAACAAGGGCTGAATTTAATTCACTTATAATTTGGTACTTGGTATGATTCAAGGCCATCTCTTTGTATTTGTATCCTCTATATTACCTCCAACTATAACAGTCCGATAGAAAGACCATCCCACTTCCAAACTGCAAACATGTAAATAGGGTTAGAAATCCACCTGACATGAACTTTTGAATAATGTTATACTTTGTGGCGTGATTAACAAATCCAGAAACCTTTTGTGCGAACAAGGTGAAGTAACTGTTGCCTACCCATTGTCTCCAGTGAGGTTAATTGTGAACTAATGTCAACATTAACAACAATAGCATTGGTGTTAATGCTTGGAACCTTTTTAACAGTTCTTATGAGCCTTATTTATTAATGTGCAGTGAAGAATTTTTTTTAGAGTCTGTGTTGCCAAGACATGTTTATAAATAAACATAATTGTGGTGTAACACTGGTATCCTGAGATGTGTAGCACCGTTTGCCAAATGGCTAGGAAAACTGGTCAAACCTCCACAAAATGTTCATTAATGCAATATGATTTTCAATAGCAAATATTTTTAAGACAGGTTACATTTATACACATGTACGTTGTAGAAGTGCACATGGACGTGAGATTGCGTATTGAGCCAAATACAAAGGGAAACAAAATAAAGTTTGTTGGTACATTTAAATGCTCAAAGTTTATGGTACTCAAGTCTAATAACATTAAGGGAAGAAAGTATGACAGAAACCACATGGATGCCAGATAAGTGCATTTAAAAGCAACCTGCAATAGATGACCTTTAGGGCTCTCTCACACGTGCGTTGAGAATTCACTGTGCGATCAACGCTCATAAATGCACCTATAGCGTTAAGGCATTCATACAAGCATGCTTCCGGAACGAATTATGCTCGTAAACCAAGGTATCACTGTAAAAGTAAAATGTAAATAAATACACCACATATTTGAAACAGTCCTTTTAATTGAACAAAAGTCCTTTTAATTAAAAAACCCCAAAAAGTAAAAAAATGGTCAATCACGGCATCCAGCATTATCAACGCCGCCGCCTACCCATCACAATAAAAAAAGGCCGCCAACCAGTCAGCACCTGACAAACACACGCCACAAAATGACAGCTGCTGGCCAAATATCAACAAATAAACTGAGATAGCGGTGACGTCACCATTTGGTCGGCAGCTGTCATTTTGCGTTGGGTGCAGACTGGTCGGCGGTGTTGGGCTTTTATTTCGGCGGTGTCGTTAACAAGGCCGGACGCTGTGATTGACCGTTGGATTACTTCGATGGAAGCATTTTTTTAAACTTTTTTTTAATTAAAGGACTTGTCAAAAACTTGTGCTGTGTTTTTTTTCTTCAATTAAAGGACTTTTTCAAAAGTGTGGTGTATGTATTTACATTTTCCCTTTTAACCCTTTAGTGAATGAGTAGGGGTACCAGTACCCCTAATCATTCACAAAGGGGGGGGACATCTGGGTGCCTCAAAGTGGTACCCTGATGAAAATAAGCCCCCTTGCCCTCAGCCCATGTAACGTATCACTGAGGGCCAAGATTAATTACCTGATTTACAGATGCAGAGTCTACAGCCAGGTTATTCGGGTAGAGTGTGGTGAATACAATGCGTCTTCCTATAAACGCAGCAGGATCACTTCAGTATTGCTCACTTAGCACTGTTATGATTTGGGAGTGCAGTCTATAACAATAGAATCCTTAACACACAGGATAATGGAATAGCCTTCCTTCATACAATCCCTAATTGATTAGAGAGTGTTATCCAGTGTTTCCTCACACCAGGACAAGCAGACTGGTTGTAGTATAACAGTTCATACAATCCAATAAACAATAATAATAGGAAGGAGTATGTCAGTAATCACTGACATGCTAAGGAGCTCAGCAGTGAAGATCCTTTTGTGAGCAGGTATTGCTCAGTGTTCTGTTGCAGACAACCGAACACCAAGCAATTCAAACACTGCGGTTAAATGTGGGCGAGCCAGAAGAGGGAGGATCAGCATGCCTGGCCAGGATTGGACGGTGGCGGACGTTCACTACGGTCTGTTACAGCCCCCCACAACTAATGTGTTGGGGCTAGTGGGTAGAGGCCCTTGTCTCCATTGGCACGGGGGACGAGGTGCTTTTCCAGGGTCCCTCCTGGAACAGCACCCTTCCAATGCCGAGGGTATGTGGCCTGGTATGTTGCGGGGGGCTCGCTCGTTTCCCCCTTTCCTGCCCGTGCTCGAATCAAAGGGTCTGGAATAGGGATGTCCCGATACCACTTTTTGAGGACCAAGTACTTCCCCGTGTACTTGCCGATACCAATTACCGATACTTTTTAAAAAGGTACAGGTGACTTTAAATGATCCATAGTACAACTACATGTTATGTACTATGGATCATGATTTAACCCATTCATGGTTAAAATACAGGCACAGGTATGCCCTGCCCCATTGTGCAGTTACTGAGCACTGCCATAGGACACTGGCATCACCTGTGTTATCTAATGGAACATCTAGTCATCATGGGTGTTGCTTTCATTTATGTAACCACTAGGGAACTACAGGTATCAGCATGTTCTGCCCCATCGTGAGCTCCGCCATCTCCTGTGGGGCTATCGCACATATCCGCAGGCGTATCCTGACTGTATGGTCACTCTGATGTCATCTGCTCTGCAGACAGATATATATAATGGCCACATACTGTATTTCTGGATTATGGGAGTGTGTGGCAGTTGGGGGGACTACAAGTGTCAGCCCGCTTTATTAGGCAACAGCTGGGCACTTACCTGTCAGCGAGAAGACATCTTCATTTGGGAACTACACGCACCAGGATGACCTCATGAGCTCATCTTTAAAGAACAATGGCGGCCATGCACTGGGCAGTAACGGCTAAACAGCGTATGCAATTCACAAGAGACAGTAAAGTCGCCCTATTTATTGGAGAACTACAAGCTCCAGCATGACCAGACATGGTCGTGGAACACTGATGTCACCTATGTGGCTAGCTGAATGTTATCATATGCCATGCATTTGTTTAAGATTGGAGAACTAGCAGCATCAGCATGGCCTACTTTGCTGGGCAGTGCCATGTCCTGCCACTTTATTACATAATAATCCTTTACAATCCATATATTTCAGCACTTGAGGTACTACAAGTCTCAGCATGACCTGACAGCCTCCCTTTATTTTGCAGCGACTAGATGCTGCAGCAGGCCTCTGGCTTTCCCTGTTATCTAAGTGATTCTAATTAAAGTGTATTTGGCCATTATAGACTCCCAAAGCCTCTGGGGAACTAAAAGTCTCAGCCTGTGAGCCTTCTGTCATTGTACCTGTAGTGGAGGCTCCAGTCAGTGAGGCCCAGCCGCTGCTCTCAGGTGTTCACCGGCATGAAGGACATCCGTCGGCGAAGAGGAGCATTGCCTCACTGCTACTCCGGTGGGCGGTGCTCTGAGTGGGATTCTCTGGGCAGTCGACGGCCACCTACATTAGGACCCACCTGGAGCTCCGCCCACAGCAGCGACGCTCCTTCGCTCAGCCTGCCCAGAGGGCCCCTCCACGGAACGTAAAGTTACAAAAAAAAAACAGCGCAAGCGTCGGCGCTATGCATCGGGGCATTTTGACAAGTACTTGTCAAAATGCCCTGTATCGGGCCCGATTCCGGTGCTAGCATCGGTTTCGGGACATCCCTAGTCTGGAATTTTAGGGGGGACCCCACATTTTTTCACCCGTTCTTTTGGGGGGTGGGGTTCCCTCATAAAATTCCTACTAGATCTAAAGGGCCTGATTTGACTTTTGGAGGGAACCCCACACTTTTTTTTTTTTATTTTTAACTCTGGGTGTCCCTAACTTTCGGAACAGACCTAATGTGTCTGGTATGGATCGGGAGGGGGACCCCATGCACTTTTTTGTTTTAACTATTAACTTGGGATCCCTTCTATTGCAAAATCGCCTGTGCAACGCTTTGTTAAATGCCTTGTTAACGCTCTAGAGAGTGTTGAACGAACGTTAAAAGGCAGTTCAGTAGATTTCAATGGAGGCATTATTCCAGCAGAAATGTCTCTAAAATGCGACATGCACTCTATTTTTTGACACAAAGCAATGCAATGCTGACGCCCATGTGTGAACTGTACTGGGTGGTTGCTATAGTTTTATCACACATGGGCATTACTAGGCAGCAGAGAGGCGTTAAAAACGTTTCTTAAACGTCTGGTTTTGACACATGTGAAAGAGCCCTTACACATTCCTGGGTTTCACGCTAAGGTTGAAGGCCATTAAAAATGGCAATTTTAGTAACAATTTTAAAGCTTTTGGACCAGAAATAGCAGTAAGATTTAAAGCAGCACTGTATTGCATCTGATGTATATACAGTATTTTATGTCTGATTTTTTTGGATGTGTTATACAGGTGCAGCAATACATTTCTCTTCTATCTACAATTATGAAAGAGAATTGTGATGTACGATTTGCAACTTGTGTTTTTTCATGCTCCTTGGCACTGAATATACACGCAAGGACTGAAAACTCCCAGCATCAGGTATGATTTTATTACCAATTCCATTGCTGGCATTTTAATTTACATGTATTGTCAACAACTTAGCATATAAATAATTTACTGAATTAGAAGGTCTTTTGCTCTTATTTATGGGGTCGTAGTTGGTGTCTTGCCAGTAAAACTACAACATTGAGTTTTTACCTTTTTTTTTTTTTTTTTTTTTTTTTTTTTAAAGTCAATTTCCACCTATGTAAGTAATTATCATGTATTGTAGTAATGTAGAGGTGCAGTGATGATATATATGTGTGAACATTTTCATGACTCGCATTGCAGGTTTTCTTTTTTTAATGGTTTTTTAATTAGGCTTGAATCCTACAAATGCAACATTTTCTCGACAGGAAATTGAGTCTGACGCAGGGTCGGATTGTAAAGCAAGCTGTAAATCTCAGCTGTAATTTACTGCAGATTGCTTGCATAGTGCAAAGGAAGCCATTTCCATGAGGATATGAAGAGGAAAGCTAACAAAACACACATGTTTCTGTGTTTGTTTATATACAGCAAATGCATAGTCCTGCTTCTCTGAAAAGGTGGAAATGTGGGCCCTACAAAGAGGGTTGGCCTTTGCCAACTATTGACTTCAGATAATAGAGAAAAAGAAATCCTGAGATCAAGATGCTTTTTCAGCTAAGCTGCTGGGCTGTATGTTAGTCAACCTAATAATGAAACAATGAGGTATAGCAAGCACAGACAGAACAGTATCGAAGTAGTTGACATATTTTCAATGGAGAGTGAGAAAAGGGTTACAGGTGCAGATTGAAGCAGAGGAGTCTGGAGAGCCTCTTTATAGTGGAGATGTGCTACTAAAGCTATACTTCAGTTTGAGAAGACACATTTAACTTAACATGTAATAAAAAAGATATTAAGTGGTGGTGTGAAAATCAAGATGATCAGTAGATCTAGATATATAGAGAGCTGCTGAGATTTTAGGTAAGCTTGACTTTTTTTTTTTAGGTAAAACGTCATGCTTGACCCAACCCCTTCCTGCCTTTGCATCCTCTTAATGGTTATCGCAGTAACTGGCAGCACTGTTGACCAACAAGGAAGGTCAGGGGCAGGGAGTGGTGAGGCCAATCTTATGTTTACAGGAGAAAGGTAAATAAATTAAACATCCTATATCAATGAATCTACTAATTGTTATGCCATGCTGTATTCACCGAAGGTAACACCTGGCTCTGTGGTTTTTCATCATATCCTTCCTGAGACATTTTGCATGACGTTCATATATTCCACTCATGTATAAGTATAACATAATAACTGCTTCTTATATTCCAGAATGATAATGATCCACGCTTGACCCTGGAGGAAGCAGCTGACCTGTGTAGAATACAGTGCCTTTCTGTAGCAATGAGAATCATTTTGCCACTTTGCCAGAGAGCGAAGTTAAGGAGAATAAAAGGAAAATGGAACAGAGACTCTCTCGTATTTTTACGCTTGGTAAGAAATTATTGGTCTCACTTTATTGTATTTTGTAGTAAAAACAGATGATCCCATGACACATACTCCAACACACAGGGTCGGCCTTAGGCGCCCTGTGCGAGAAGCTTTACAGCGCTCCTCAGTGACCACACCTCTAAGTAACCACACCACTCACTAGCCACATCCATTTCCCCCCAATCTCCGAACCATTTAAAGACTCCCATTTTGTTAAGCCCCAAAGAAACATATTAAAAAGTATGATAAAAATAAAACTTTTATTCAAAGGTATTAAACTTGTAAGCACAATAGAAGTATTCTTATTAAATAGAACTGTAGGCAAACAAGTGGTAAACAATAAATGTCAAACTAAAAGAAAATCTATAAAAATAGTGTCAGGTTGTCATGCCGACCCGTTTTTTCAAGTGCATCTAGAAAAGTAAAAATAAAAAACGGAACGCAAAACCTAGAATACATGTTAAATTATTGAATTACTATATGCCCGAATATACGGAAAATTTATTCAGGCACATAATTTGTTTGCGAATGTGTGGCGGCCATGTTGGCCACCGGTGCATTCTGCGAATGCGTGCCACAATCTTGGAGGTGGGGAGCATGACGTCACATGACGCCATGCGTGGCGTCAGGTGACATCACACGCCGATATAGGCGCCGACATCCTGGTGTATACCTAGATATACACCAAGATGGCGGTGCCCAACACGTGCGGTGTTATATGACGTCATGCGCCCTGCCTCTAGAACAAGCCAGTGGCTGAATCCAAAATAGCATAAAAATTTGTTTTGTTTGAAACGAATGGAAACGTTTAGTTTTCGTTCATTTCATCTGAAATTAATTTTTAGTATTTGCACATGTCTAATGTGTGTGGGGGGTGTAATTTTCACTTTAAAAAAATAAATGAATGGAAGGCACTCAGTACAGAGGCTTCCCATTCATTCAGAAACAGGTGATAGTAAATATTTTACTATCACCAGTTTATGAATGGGGAGAAGCCTCTGTAGTGAGTGCTACTACCCATTCAGAAACTCATGAATGAACAGGAAGTGATGTTAATCACATCCTGTTCATTCATAACTAGGGATACATAGTTCCCAGTTATTTACAAACACTGGAGTGATCAGACGATCACTCCAGTGTTTGTCCTTCAGAGGATCGGTAATATCACTGATATTTACTGATCCTCCGCTCGGCCATGCACAGAGCCGCTGTCATCCTGAAACTGACAGGATGACAGCGGCTCGGATCTCCTCAGCGATCTGTCGTCCTAACAGCTTCTCTCCTCACTGCTCTGCCATCCTGACAGCAGGCAGCTCTCCCTCCTGCACATCGGGGGGAGAAGGGGGCTCCCTGATGTCAGAGGCCGAGCGGTGAGGAGGAGAGAAGCTGCAGGCTGTAGCCACTCCAAGGACGAGCTGTGTCGATCACCTGGCGCCCTTGTTGCCATGGCGCCCTTGTTGCCATGGCGCCCTGTGCGGCCGCAGAGCTCGAACACCCCAAAGACCGGCCCTGCCAACACACTGCACTTCTTCTTATATTGAACTGTAAAGCCGTGGTTGCTCCTGTGTTAATTATCATTTAAAAAAAATTACCCCCAAAAAAAAAAAAAGCTGCAATCCTTGATGTTGAAGCAAGACCCCAAAAAAGAAAAAAAAAAAGAAAAGAATCCAGTTAAAAAAGTAGAGGTTATATGTCCCTAATATTATGAGAGTATTATTTGCGTTCCTTACAAGTTCATGTACTATTAAAAGATGAGTAGCTGAACATGTTCATCGAATGTTTTCTGTTTTTCTAGCGTCTATATCCCAGCTGTCTCCATTGCCTCTCTATCCTGTGTGCTTTCTAAACTGTAACTCCTTTCCCCCTCTCATGTGTCTCTCCTATCCTTCTATGGCCATCTATTCTCATTGATCTATTCCCTGTCTTCTATAGAGATGAGGTTCAGGTTTGCCACTACAATGGGTTTATGGGGGGGGGGCACAGAGCAGCCATTGTGTCAGTGAATTGGAAGCTGTTGTAGGGAACGATAGGGAAAACTGACAAACTGCCTAGGGGGAAATTAGTGTCAGTTAGAAAACTGTACTTTCAGTCTGATTGCTAGCTCTCCGGCCAACCAACATCTTTGCTGCATTTTTTATTTTTTTCACTTTATTTTGTGGTTGATTTGAGATCAGGGGCCCCTTTTTTTCTTTTCAAGGTGATTTTACAATGAAAAAGGTGATATTTTACAATGAATGCTGCTCCTTAATGTTTTAAAGTGTTAGCTTCCTGAAGCAGATCTCCTGAGCACTGGTCCTGACTTCTGTTTGAGGCCCCATTCACACTGAGCGACATGAAAATCACGCAACTTTTTTTCCTATTGGGCTGTATGCAATCAGGAGCAAAATCGCTCGAAAAAAGGGTCATGTAGGAGCGACAAGCTACCAGCGACGAGCTACAAGGGATATTGAGTGATATTGAGCGACGAGATGTGAACAGCTCCATCGAAATGGATTGGAGAAGGTACATAGAGCGATATTGCGTGGAAATATGAGGGATATCGCTGCAAAAATCGCTCGATAAATCGCTCTGTGTGAATGGGGCCTTAGAGTGACTCCTTTCTCAAGCAAAGAGCTATGCAGTCACCCTGGTGTTTGCTAGTAAGCTGTGTGTCTCTCCACAAACACATAGAAGTGTCTCTTCAAACTAGAAGATGAACAGTTGCTGGAGTCTGCACTGTTTGTGATCTTGTACTGGACAGGATGTTCAGGGAAGATGAGCTGAGAGACTTGGAAGCAGCTGTCCAGAAACATGGTGATTGTAAATGTTTGGGCAAAAATGTAAAGCAATTCTTTGCTGGGCAATCCTGTATTTGTTTGATCTGGATTCATTATTGAAAAAAGGTTGAGCGTTTAATACTTTATTGTTGATAGGACCTTTTTTAAGTTTGGGATTCTTAAAGTGGAGCATTTACTTCTTACTGACCATCTGTTCCTGGAGCTGGCTTTTGTTTGCAGCATGCTACTACATCGTTTGAAAGGATAAAAAAAATAAAAATAAGTGCAACTATCCACATAAATAAAAGTTAGGCATACACCAGTTAGACCTATTATCCCTGATTTAAAACTCCTGCTGCTGGCCACTGCTTTATCCTCGACAGTTTCTTAATTCTTGTGATAAAACCCCAGCCTGTGCTTTTTGTCTCTAGTAAATCTGGCCTAGCCTTGCTGGTTGAAATTGTCCTCCTGCTGTGCCTACATTGCTGTGTCATCTTCAGTCTGTTAACTCTTGCAGTAAAACTCTTTTTTTTTTCTCCAGTACATTTTATACACCTGAAATGAATCAGATTGGGGGGCTGCTGCTGTATGTATGTCAAGCTAATTGTACAAGAAAAGAAAAAACTTCCACAGGCAAATATGTCCTGTTAGTGTACACTGTCCCTGAGACTGTTTGTGAAAAGCCTACTGTTTCTTAACACCATGTACAGCTTTAAGGCATCCCCAAGCATGTTTTTTACCCTCTCTTTATTGGCTATTGTAGTAAAACAGCCAGTAGGGGAAAATGTTGTCCTGAGCAGATGCTTAAAAATGTATTTTAGCTTTCTGTTGGCGCATGCACCGTGTGCATGCACAATGTCTTTGCTACTTCTGACAATAGACAGTGAAAAGCAGGCAAAAGACAAAAAGCCAATCTGAGCGGCTTCTCTGCCCAATACTAATTTAGTTTTGCATTCACATGGTGAACATTTTTGCCACGGTCTTATCTTTGTCCATCTGCTGCTAATGTTTTGGAGAGTGCAGCAGGCGGAGTGAGACTCGCTGGCAAGTGGGCAGAGCACAAAACCCTGGTGTTAAGTCTTTCTGGCATCTCTTTGTATAACTGAATTGTGGGTCTGGGGTGGAGTGACTGTTTAAAGGTATTCGAATGTAATTCACACAATATTGCTCACCTCAATACCAGAACCTTGGTCCTTTCCAAAAATGTATAATGTTTTTTAGGGTGTTTTTACAGTCCTAGCATTTTTATTTGAACAAAGTAGTGGGAACAAGTTTGTTTTCAAAATAGTAAAAAATAAAAGAAAGCTAAACTATGGTATGTATGTATGTATGTATGTATGTATGTATGTATGTATGTATGTTCCAAGCCACATGACAAGCCTCCCCACGATAAGGTATTTTTTTACTTTGGAACATGGCTTCATGAAAGTGCCTAGCTTTCCATGGCTATATTTGTAATGATGTATGCCAGGATCCCTGCCCCTTTATTTACATACAGCTGTCAGCTGGGGTATCTCTAGGCTGGTAGTTAAATGGGGCCAGGATTGAGTCATTAATTGCTAGGAAGCTGCCTTCTAGAAACCGATGTCACTTGCAATGGGCGGAGCCTGATGGGGAAACTAGTTCCCCATCAGTTCTGCTCCACTGATGATTGATGGCAGACAGTGGGTGGATTTCATAGCCAATAGACAGCCTGCTGTTGGCTATGGAATCTGCCAACTGCCTGCTGCCAATCAGTAACAGAGTGGACCTGATGGGAAGCTAGTCTCTTGGCATCCTTACCAGGCTCTGCCCACTGATTGTGAAGACATTGAATGCTTATCTTTTAGATTTAGGTTGCACCTGAATGTGAGGCTCACTACCCTTCCTCCATGACAATGCTGATGCTTGGCGATTGGTCACTTAGGCATTAGCGTTGTCACATGCAGGCAGTGAGAGACTCCTCAGCTCTGTGTAAGATGTGACTAGGATCCACTTGGAGCTTACACATGGCTTTTCGTCCTCACTCCCATGGATTAAGGGAACATCAGGAGAGTAAAGGTAAGGCAAGTATAAGTAACTGTAGAGGACAGCATTAAAATGAACCTGTTACTCTGTCCTGCATTATTACTTAACATTCAAGCTATACCATTTTTACATTTTTTTTTCTTTTGGGCAACCACAATAATATGTTTATTTGCTTTTATTTTCAAAGCAAAAAAGCTGTGATCATATGGCCTTAGATCTAATGAGAGAGCATTGCAAAAAGACAGAGATAAACTGGACTCATGTTTCTGATATAAGTGATGATTTACTGCTGAAGAACATTGCATATTACTGTGAAAAAGAATACAATGCAGGTAAGTGCCATAACAAAAGAAAGGGCATGTGTGTTTTGTACCACTGAAAGAATATACAGTAGATGCAAATGTAAGAAGATTATTAGATTATCCAGAGATTTTTTTTCAAAGCCTGCTGCCAGATAAGCAGCAATATGTGAATCACTTCACAAATCCACACTTTGTAAAACCTGTAAAAATGTTACGTCTGTTAGTACCATTACTTTATATTTTTGCTTCTGGTACCAGGGCTGCTTTTTATTTACATCCTAGCTCTGACTGTTAAAAAATGTAATTTGTTTTTCATTCTCTTTTTAAATATCTGAGCACATCAAAGCATTTAGTCTTCAGCACAAAAACAGGTTCATTAGAAATGCTAGGTCTTTTCTATGCTCCTTTCCAGCTAATTGACTTGAAAATAATTTTATCCATATATACTAAAGGAAGTTTAATATCTTATGACATGACAGCATACACATGATGAGGCACTGCCCCACCTGAGCTCCCCTAGGGCCCCATACCCAAAAAAAATGTAAGTCCCACCCAGCTGGCCCCTGTTCTTTTTCTGCTTTACAATGTAGGACCTCTGAAGCAAGATGAAGAAACACCCTTTACGTGTGAAGTAGGTAAATCTAGATTGCGTCACATGTGCAAGAGCCTCTGTTGGTCTAGTAGATTCTCTGTGGGTCCCCTTGGGCAGTGGGGCAAAGCCTTCTGTACTATAGCTCAATTATGGCAGCTGGTCAGTGGATGCTGTAGCCTTATATATTTTTGCAGGGCTCTTAATCCTTATTCTTATTTATATTGTAGACTCTTAATCCTCCTTCTTGCATTTTGGGTGCTGGGTTAGTGGGCTCCTTTTTGTTCTTACTTTGGCTGTAGTTCTTCGGTTTGTGGTGGAACAAAAATGATGTATTCCGCAGTCTTACCTAGCCACCATCTCTTCCGCTCCAGCTGTGCAGGCAAGGGTGGTGCACACCTTCTGCACTGCCCAGACAAGTCTCTTGGCACAGGAGCAGCTGTTGAGTGGGGTCAAGTGACGCTTCTGGTGGCCATCCTGTATGGACCATACCCAAGTTCATACAAACCCAAAAGGAAGCTGTCACTGCACACTTAATCAGCTGCAACAGGGGGCATTCCCTGCCACACAGCTGCACATAAACAAAGGGGCAGGATACTGGTGATATTATTGACCTTATATGACCACATACTCTAAATGTTTTTCAGATTCCAACCCCCTCAGATTCTAGTTTAAAAGCCCCTCCAACCTTCCAGCCATCTGCTTCCCTAACAGAGCTGCACCCTCCCCATTTAGGTCCAATCCATCCCGTCAGTAGAACCAGTAACTGACCAAAAAAGTTAGCCCAGTTCTCCATGAACCCATACCCCTTCTTACACCAGTTACTCAGCCACTTGTTCACTTACCTGAGCTACCGCTGCCTCTCTGGATTCCCTGGCACAGGAATTTCCTGAAGTCATTTTTAGGACACTCCATCCTTCTCTAATTTTGTCACCTGTACCATTATGTACTATGACAGCTGGATCCTCCCCAGCCTTTCCCTACAATATGTCAACCTGTATTCAATTAGAAAGAAAGCCAGCATGTGGGTTATGAGTATCATTTTGATACTTGCAAAAATAAATATGAATATTCTGGAACTTATAGTCCAGATTCAATATTGTGAAGAGGGCTTTAAATTGATACTCCTAACCTTAATTGATGGAACAACACTATAACATTGTCAAATGCATTAATCCAATGCATTAAAAGACAAACTAACAAAACATATAAAAGAAGTTGATATAAAAAGTCAGAAGCACGACGATGCATGTGAACTTCCCTGGACCCTAACTATATCTCTATCTATCTTTATGCATTTTTCTGTATCTTTCATAGTATTTTCCAGAAAATTCGGGGTTAGTAGGTCTTCTAATTTGTAGATATTCTAGGTTGAGCATATAGTTCTAACATCTAGATTATCGACACGTTTCACATTCAGGAGAGGGTATTCAATTATACCAAAGTGCTTAGAAAATGTGAAGACCTGCAGGAGCGTAACACCAAACAAAGGCGCCCCAAGTCCCCCTGTGTGGGCACCGCAAGTGGGTAAAAGTGAAATATATTGTAGCGATCACTGTTGGAATACAAAGGAAATAGCAGGAGATTCCGTGTATTCAACGCTCATACGCTGATGGAGGAATCTGAATAATTTTTTCATTCAGCCAGCAGCTGGGATATAGGATGGTGATATAGAAAGAGAATAGAGTAAAGTTAATAGAAGCTGGATGTTTATATCTTGACAATTTTGAGTGCTAGTAAATCCAGCACTAGCAAGGTCTATGAGATAATCTGGGCAAAGTGTGTTCAATTTTCTGCTGGAGTAAAGTTTAACGCAGTAAAACCCCAGGTTGCTTGAGTTCCTGCAGCTCAGCTGGACAAAGCTCTCACTCTTCTACCATTAAAAGTCCAGGTATCCGCATTATCTGCCAAGGTTCAGTTGGCCATGCAAGACCTGGTGAACCAATTCCTGTGAGGAAACTTAAGACTGTCTAAAAGCCCATTGTTTCCGAAGTGGTACCGGTCCCTGGTTTGGAGTATGTATCTGAACCTCCTTTTTAAAACAATAAAAATCGGACATTGTGGAATTTGACTCTCAGCCTTTTTGGTCACAATCATTTCCGACAAAAGGGTTTTGGAGTTGAAAGTGTTAGATAACTGCAGGTAACTGTTGGACATGGAGACACATCTGATGCATCGCTGAATGTGGAGGAAGTCTAACAGGCCTACATACAAGCACTCAAGCAGCTTCTGAATTTTGACTATCAGATCAAGTATTCATTATTCCTTACTGGAAGAGGGGAGGAAAAAGTCCTTAAATAGTCAGGACTATTTAAGGAACATCCAGGGCTAAAGATTTGGCACTACGTGAAGTGACATTCTACATGGAATGTCACTTACTGGGCATTTTCTGAAAAATAATTTGTAAAGTGGCAACATGAAAATCTCTGAAATATGTTTGACGTATTATCATGTTGATTTGCCTCTCTGACCACAGCTGAATATTGCATAAAAGGGCTGGTAGCGGCAAACTTTGAAGTAAATATTTATTTCTGGAAACTCACCCAGTTTTTTGACTAGTTATGTCCCACATGTGTGCTGCCATGAAATAGAAAACTGTTTTCAAATTTTCCTTTCTTGTGTTCTCTCCATGACGGAATACTTTCTGCCAAAGAAAGTATAGCGACTATTTACAGAGAAGGGGCCAGCTTGGTGGGACTTTTATTGATTGGTATGTGGTCCAATGGGAGCCTGGGGGTGGAGCCTAACCAAGTGTATGCTGTCATTAAGTATTTGTCAACAATTGGCTGTTATTTCACACAGCTGCTGGTAAAGACCAAAACTTCCCTTAAAGGACTGGGCTTATGAGAGGGGGTGGTTTGGCCATATGTGGACCAATCAGAATGGGAGTTTGGATCAGAGTGTGACTTAAATATTCTCACTTTCATTTTTATATTTTTTTCAGATCTGAAGTTGGAATTAGGGGAACAAATAAATGAAATGTATAAACATCTATGGAGCAGCATATTGAAATTATTTCCACAAGGAGAACATTTTCTGTCCTATGAGCTAAGAACAACAGTGAAACCTTTTCTGACACCGGAGTCATCTGTGAATAGTATGTGGATTAAACATATTTGCAATGTGTTCTTTAAAGTAAAGTCTCCTATATCACAGCCTAAACAAGTTCCAAATCCAGTTATGTGATGGACACGTCCTTTTATAAAGAAAAAAGAAACTTCCTTTACATACTGTAACTGAGCCACATCCTCCTTCATATGTGCCTCACATGCTCCCCCTGCCACACGCTGCAGCCTACTGTAGAAGGATTTCAGCAACCGAAGCATTGTAGCCAGTCTAAAAAATGGGCAGTGGGCAACACTTCCAGGGTTATTCACTAAAGGGTGAATAGTTTGAGAAAGCAGGAGAAGTGAGCAATCTAGGCCAAAATAGCTGACTTGGAAAATTTCTCCAATTCAGCTCACTTTCCAGTCCAGCTATGTTGTCTTAGATTGTTCACTTCTCCTGCCTTCTCCAAACTCTTCACCCTTTTGTTGGACAATGCTGAAAGTCCTGCCCCTGCAACAATTTTTCATCCCACTGTAGTAAAAGCAGGCACAGCCTTCTTGAGAGTGGCAACTCTGCATTACATTTAGAAGCTGTTAGGCATCATTGTCCCATCATCACAGAAAGCTACATTTGGTGGACTTCACTGGCAGGTTTAACAGGCATCTGTGGGACTTTGCAGGAGAACTAAGAGAAAACTATACCTGCAGATTTCCTTGCTACAGCACAATTTTTTTTTCTACTGGGAGGTCATAATTCTACTACGACTTATAAGAACTTACATTTTTGAAAATTGCTGTGACTATGCTAGGTCACATCATGTTTGTTTTTTTAAACCTAGACACAAATGAGCACTTACCCCTTGCAGTGCAGGGGTAGCCCCACTGCAAGAGTTAATAAAACATTTCCTTGTGCTTTTCAAGTGTCTGCATTTTTCTCAACCCAAAGTAGAGAATGGGCCCACAGTGGCAAACCTGACTCCTGTTTTTTATTTTTCCATAGCATAAAGCATAACATTTGATTGGTCACTAACAGTATTCTTAAATTCAACTTTTTCTGAAGAACGCTATTTTCTCCAGTGTTTATTAATAGGCCCCTTACTAAATGTAGTGTGCCTGGACACTCTGAGGAGGCAGACTTCTTGTTGAGAATTATGGGTGGTAAAGGATATGCATTGGAGAAATGCAGAGCTGAGACTGCATGCAACTTTAATTCCTGATGTAGCCATCATACAGATGTCAGGCACAAAAACACCATTGCCTTTTCATATAGGGCAAAAGGACTGATCATTCGCCAACTACAGATAATCAGCAAATAATCTTAATACAATCTAAAAAAAATTAAATGCAATAGAAGTCCAAATCTGGTGATTTCCTATGAGCTGACCTCTACAAGCTATAAGGTGCCAATAGACATTAGATAAGTCACATGATCCAGTGAAAAGCAGCTTGATTGGGTGATCTAATTGAAATGAGGCAACTTCAGATAGCGGCAGAGCTTCAGGTTGTTATTGGGGTTGTATGCTTGAGTATGGATGGATCGTCAATGCTCATCCAACACATCCCTACTGTCTATGATGATACATATTTTTTTATCATTGCAGATTGCTGCCACACAACCTCTGGTGCCCTTCACACCTACCATTTGCTAGATTAAAAATGTTCAATGTGAACCCATACTAGGCAAAGCAAACATAGGAAGGCTGTACTTTCCTTCCCTTGCTTCCCCACTGCAGTCAGAATCCCTGAGACGTTCTGTGCTAGTTTCCACTCTCTAAAAGTTGACTACAACCTCACATTTAGTCTACTAATTTTGTATTGAGATTGTAGTCCATGACAGGAGTGAGGTTAATGCGGTGGGACCATGGGGAACAAAAGTAGCGACCCTCCAGAAGGAGGATAGTGTCGGCACCAATTCAGAGATAATTTGAGGACTCCAAAATTTGGACTTGTATGTTGTATCTTTTATCTTCTGATGATGGCAAAAGATGTTGAGTGTGATAAACACCTTTGCCTCTGACACCTGTAGACACAAGCTTAGGCCTCCTGTGCCTAATGGTAAATCCAGTTTTTTTTTAAACAAGGCTGACTGTTGCAAAGTGTTCAGAATGGCTGCATTTTTTTACAGCTGTCATGCTGTTTGTGCATGTTTATAGCAATGGAATGCTGTACTAGGATTTAGATTTTAGAACAGGTTCCCAACCTTTCCCAGCTTGTAGGCTACTTACCTTTTGCCAGCAAAAGTAAGCCACATTATCCATAGAATTTAAGGGTTGCATTCACGAGCACAGAAAGAGAGAACTTCAACTAAATGATTCTTTTTGGTGTTTAGACAATTTTTTATTTTTTTTTAAAGTGGAAGACGAGGAAATTCTACCTACAGGGTTGTTACCTATGCGAAGTGATATCATTGAAGAATTTGCTGGAGATGCTATGAAGGAACTACCAATTTTAAACAGGTGGAAACATGTTACTGTTACATATTTATGTGGAGATTGTGGGGGTAATGCTTTGTAAAAATATTTGTTAAGTCAATCGCTAACATCTCATATGGGCATTAACATGTTAATGTTATTTCAAGTCATTTTCAATATTTTCTAAATCTGGAGCGTTCATTAAGGAAAAAAAAATTATTAACCCTTGGAGTCGGGCTACCTCTGCACTGCAAGGGTTCACTGATCGTTTTTGTCTAGGTGCTAAAAATAAAGGCTATACTTACCCATGGTCACTGAAGTCTGTCTCCTCCCACGCTCCTATACACAGTGTACAGAATGTGATGATTTTTGGAACCTTAGACCACAAAGGAGGGGGAGGGAAGCTGGAAGGACCAGTCTAAGAACAAGCCAGCTTCAAAGATCAAGTGAGTTTTAACCTACACAATAAATTAACACTTAACCCTTGCAGTGTGGGGGCATCGGGCCCGTTTAAACAGACTCAAGCCGCCGGGACTCTGTTTAGATTTGTAAAGCCCACTGTCGGCTTTACAATAGAAGCGATTCTGGCGACTCAGCTGCCGTCATCACTTCTACAGACCGGTAAACGGGCCACCCGCCCAACACGCCTCTGTTTCCCGGTCACCGCAGACCCTCCTAAGAGCCAGGGACCGGCTTCTCAGGTTTCGGGGTGTGTATGTATATATACACAACACTGCACCACACTGCCATCTACAGCTCAAAAGACATATCAACATTATATCAGTACAGTATGTGCTGTTGCATTTCCAACACCTCTTCTCAACAGCATATGCATTGCTATATGACATTTAGCTTCTTTTGAAGGAAACTGAGGTTGATCCTTTGGCAACGGCTTGGTGAGTGTGTCCGCAGTCATTTCTTCTGATGAGCAATATTGCATGTCGATAATAGCTTGCTCTTTAGTGTCTCTAAGCAGATGATACTTCACAACTATGTGCTGGGTTCTAGTGTTGACTTTTTCTGATTGTGTCAGCTTTATACATCCTTGGTTAATCTCAAAGATCTGGATGGGGTTTGACATGTCTGCGCCCGTGTCCATTAAAAGCTGGTAAATCCATATTGCATGACAAGTGTGTGCTGCTGCTATGTATTTAGCTTCAGTTGAGGAAAGTGCAACAGTTGTTTGATTTCGGCTAGACCAATTTATGGTTCCTTCCCCATATTGGAAGATGTAACCACTTGTGGATTTGCGATCTGTGCACCCTCCGGCCCAATCAGCATCCGCGTATGCGTGCTTTGGATTTGACGCTGCTGGCAGTTGTTGCTTCATCCGAATTGTTCAGTTTAAGTAATCTATTACCCTGTTTACTGCATTCCAGTCACACTGACAGGGTGCTGTGACTTTTCTAGCAAGTATGCCCACTGCTGCTGATGTCTGGTCTTGTCAGTGGCAATATATAGTAGCTTTCCAATTGCTCTGCGGTACTTGCCATAGTCGTGTAGCACAGCGGTCGCCAACTGGTGGTCTGCAAGAAAATGTTGCTGGTCCCCGGGCCCCTCTGATGCAGTGCAGGCCGGGCCGTCATTGAAGTGGCACGGAGGCTCCGTGGCTGCCTCTCACTGACTCAAGCAGCGGCTGTCACTAGGAATGCACGGCTCTCAGTACAGCGTGAGCTCTGCAGGAGGCGGGGCATCTTGTCAGTACCCGGACTGAGCAGGCACCAATGCCACCCGGGAAGCATCTACCCCACCTGCAAATCCGCTATCTCTTCTCATGCAGTCAATCAAAGACTGTTGGCAAGATGGTGGCCAGTATAATCGTGTGGATGGGCGGTCCACAGCCCAACAACCTACTGAGGCCGACACAATCGGAGATGTCCGACGCAGGGGAAACTCCCTGCCCTTCCGGCTTTGATTTCAACCTGGTGGAACCATTTATTGCTGCGGTTAAGGAGGCAATTGACTGGGAGGACCCGGTTCTGGAGCCAGCGAAGGTGAGACGCTACTTTCTACATTTGAAAAAATCCACGGCCATTTTTCCCAATATGGATGAGATAAAGTAACTTATCATGGAAGGATGGAAACGGGCGGAGAATGCACCAATTGTTAACAATCGCCTGGCAAAGTTATATCCGCTCATGGAAGATGAAGCGCTTAACTCAACTCCTCCACTGGTGGATGCGGCGGTAATGCGCCTAGCCAGACACATTACATTGCCCATGTAGGATGCAGTCTCTTTTGAGGAACTACTTGATCGCAAAGCGGATCTGAAGAAGGCATACATGGCTTCAGGAAATGCGTGTCGCCCGGCTATCGCCCTGACTTCTATTTCTCTGGCAATTTCCACATGGACTGGCAACATTGAGCAGGTGCTCAATTCTGATGCGAGTCTGGAGAATATAATTCTACAGGAAATTTGACTCTGGGGCGATCGGGGAAGCGGCTATACATGTACAGCTCGATCGATGCTAGCTACAATTACCTCCAGAAGTGCGCTCTGGCTAAGGCCATGGGTGGTGAATTTGGTGTCAAAAACCAGCTGGTGTCGCATCCAATTTGATGGTTCAAATCTCTTCGGACCGAAACTCGACATGGCGATATCAAGTTTACTGGGGGAAAATCTGGTCTCCTCACGCAAGATAGAAATAAGAAGCAGCCGAGATTCAACCCCAATAGAAGGCCTTTCTCGGAGCCCGCTAGAAATGCTTGATCCTACCGACCGGGTAGAGCGTTCAGAAGAGGGTGGAGAAGCACTCAATCTTCTCTCCGGGTTTCCAAGGCCGCTACACCTTCTGGGTGTCAGCCGCCCAAAAAAATCCTTTTGACCGTCAACGGCTCTCCACAGGTCCCGTGGGAGCACGTCTTCGGTATTTCATCTCGGCATGGCAAGACGTTATCCAGGATCCCAGGATCAACTGTGTCCCTGGGTCACAGATGGTCTTTCAAAAGAAAACCACCAGCAGGGTGGTTTTCTTACCACCCTGGGATCACCATCATCAGGACCAAATGCCCGCTTTGCAGAATACATCCTTACCTTACTCGAGAAAGGCGCAATCACCGAGATTCCTCCAGGGGAACGCTACTCGGGGTTCTACTCGCCCATGTTTCTGGTCAAGAAGAAGACCAGCGACTTACGTCCTGTCCTGGATTTGAAGGACCTCAACAGGTGCATACGGGTTTCTTCCTTCCGAATGGAATCTCTTCAGTCGATCCTGCCCTCCATTCGTTTGCGGTATTGGATGACCTCAGTGGATCTCTCAGATGCCTACTTCCATGTGCCCATCCATGCCAGGTTCCAGAATTAGCTGCGCTTTGCCATCAGGTAAACACACTTCCAGTTTGTGTGCCTTCCATTTGGTATTTCCACAGCACCTTCACCAAGCTCCTGCTCCCACTCATCGCTCACGCAAGGCTGCAAGGAATACGGGTTTTCCATTATCTGGACGACATCCTGCTTTTGTCCCAATCTTCTGCAGTTATCTTGCAACATCAGCAGCTGGTTCTCGCCCTGCTGCAGCGCATGAGTTGGTTAATCAACCTCAAAGTCTCAATTGCACCCCTCCCAACAGCTGGTGTTTCTGGGTGCCCTCCTAGACACCAGTCTGAACTCCATCTCCCTTCCGCTAGACAGTCATCATCATCATCATCATCCGGCACAGGGTTCTTCAGGCAATATAGTCACCATGGATGAGTGCACGCAAATGCCTTCTGAGCCTTCTCGGCATTCTCTCGTCTACCATCCGGATGATTCGATGGGCCCATTGGAGATTGAGGATATTTCAGTTTTACTTCCTGAAACAATGGAACAGAGCGGATCTTCGTCAGCGGATTTTCATCGCCCCAGACGTGAAGCAGTCCCTCTGGTGGTGGACTCAACAGCAGAACCTCCTAAATCACCTCATCTGTCCACCACAGCCTATGGTGATCACCTCGTATGCGAGCCTCCAAGGTTGGAGCGCACAGGGCAGGTGGTCTTTTCCATCTCAGGGTCTACCCTCAAACATCCTGGAGGTGAGAGAAGCTTTCAAAGGCCTCCTAACCTTTTCCTCCCTGATTCAGGTCATTCTGTTCAGTTGCAAATCGACAACAGAACAGCAGTGGCTTACATTCAGAAGCAGGGGGGCACGCACAGTCGTTCCATGCTGCAGGAACTCGAACCAATAATGACCTGGGCAAACACACCTATGGCATCTCTTGGCTATTTACCTACCGGGCAAGCAGAACGGCCTCGCCAACCTTCTGAGCAGATCAACTGTGGACCCGCACGAGTGGGAACTGAATCGGGAGTTTTTCAACATGGTGACGAATCATTGGGGCCTACTGCAGATAGACCTGTTTGCATCTCCCATCAACAGCAAAGTCCACCTCTGACCAGACTCTTCTGCATCCAGGCTGTGGCAGCAGATGCTCTGAACTGTCGGTCCTTCAACCTAGGCTACACCATTCCCCCCTACCCGCTGATTCCACGGTTTCTCCCGAGAGTGTCCACATTTCCAGGGGTGCTGATAGCAATTATACCATTCTGACCCAGGAGGCCATGGTTCCTGGCACTGCTGGAGTGGAGCCTCCTCTACCCGATCACAGCGATCTCCTGGTTCAGGACCCTCTCCTCCACCCAGCGCCTGATTCGCTCCATCTGATTGCCTGGAGGTTTCTCAGGTTTAGGATGTTCACAAGCAGTTATATCCACATTGCTGACGGCAAGGAAGCACTCTACGAACGCTACTTATCGGCAGATTTGGGACAAATTTACAGAGGCTTCGGCAGATGGAGGCTTTGACTACCGTACTCCAACGGTGAATCATGTTCTCGATTTCCGGCAGGCTTGGAGAAGGGCCTTAGCTTGAACTCCCTCCGGGTTCATGTCTTGGCCATTTCCGCATTATCAGGATGCAGGTGGGCCTTGGATCCATTGATCATTCGCTTCTTGAAAGGATGTATGAAGCTCCGTCCCCCGGTGAAACCATTGTTTCCACAGTGGGATCTATCTCTCGTCCTGGATGTTCTACAACACGCTCCCTTTTATCCGCATCTGGAGACGTCTCTCTGGGACTTGACTCTCAAAACCACCTTCTTTCTGGCTATTACATCAGCTAGACTGGTTTCCGAGTTGCACGCTCTGTCAGAGCCATTCTGCATGTTTTTTTTCCCAACAGGGTTGTTCTGAGGACTCACCCTTCCTTCCAATGGTTACCTCCTCAGTCCATCTTGATCCAGAAATCGTTCTTCCAACGCTTACGGATGACGGAGGTGCGCCACACGCACTTGATGTGTCCAGCACTCTACAGGCATATATTAGCACAACGGAACCTTTTAGTCTTTTGCATAATCTCCTTGTCATCCCTCTGGCTGCGCTACCCTTCTTGCATCCCTAAGGGATGACAAGGAGATTATGCAAATCACCAGGTTCCTTTCCTGGTGCATTATGCAGATGCACCAGGAAAGGAAAATTACAGAAGGTAAGTATACAATTTTCAGTTTTCCTGGGGCTTCTCGGCAGCACACCATGGGAATTAGTGATCACACAGGGAGGGAAATGCCAAGAAAAATGTATTCAGAGACTTGAGCAGCCAGGAGGCAAGAATGCTCTTCCCAAAAGTCAGTGGTAAGGAGTGCCGGGTTCACTCTATAATGGTTGATAATGTATTCCTAGAGGACCAGGAAGCTGCTCTGCAGATCGTCTCAGCGGAAACTTTTGTGTAGGCTGCCCAAGAAGCTGCCATGCCCCTCGTGGAAGGTGCCCTTATCTTCTCAGGTGGATGAAGACCTCTATTGGAGTATGCCTTTCTGATGAGTTGTGACTTTTATTGTCAATTTGTCAGTTTTTGGGTAGAGGATTCTATATCCCTTACTGTATTCACTATAGCCCACCAGAATACCTTCAATGGCTGTGCTCTCAAACTTGGATCACTTCTTGTTGGGAATATATGTGCAAGCTTTACATTCAAGCCCTAGGCTAGGCTTTGATCCATGGCACATTTCAAATGTCAACAGCTTTTGATTGTGGTCTGTTCTGTAGGTATGTTGCAGTCATGACTGCTTCTCCCCAGTACTTCTTAGGTAGGTTGGCGTCTTATAGAAATGGCCAGACGCATGCTGTCAGAGTCCTTCTTCTTTTTTTTTTTTTCTCCATTCTGCTACCACCATTTTGTTCAGGAGTGTATGGTGTTGTGGTCTGGTGTACTATACCCTGTTTCTTCAGATATGTCCACTTCCTTACTGATGTATTCCCCTCTGTTGTCAGTGCGGATAATTCTTAGTTTCGGTGGGAATTTGTTGCTGGACATGGATACAAACTCTTGAAGTTTTTCTGATGTTTCATTCTTGTGCTTCATCAGATAAGTTGTTGTGTACCTGGAAAAATCATAATTTAAAAGTCAGTTAATAACTGCTTGCCATCTTTCAGTAGCTTGTATGCGGCTCTTGTTGACTTGCAGTGTTCTGTTTAGTGCCTAGGTTTATAACATGTTGGTTATGTGTTTAGATGCACTGAGATCTTGAGGAATGCTGAATTAAAGTGACAAAGCATCATTTTTTTCCCCTCTCCCCCCAAAGTTGATGTCAGCACTTACCTTAAATGATGTCCCTTAATCCGATCTTCTTTCCTGTCCTTTTCATCTGTCCCTCCAGCGCGGCTGCGGGTCTCCGATCCAGCGCCGACTCCCTGCTGGCACTTCCTGTCTCATGGTGTCTGCATGTGGGTGCACACCGTCCATAGACTTACCTTGTGTCTCTTCTCCGGCTCCCGGCCGAAAATCTGAACTGTGCATGCGCCCGCCCCAAGATCCTTTGCGGCCGCCCGGGATTTTTCAGATTTTTGGACGGGAGCTTGTGGTAAAAGACACAGGTAAGTTTTAACCTGTTTGAAAGGGTTTATTTTTATTTTTTGTTTGCCTGGAATTTGACTGCTTGCTAGCAGTTGATATGCAAAAAACCTGAGGGTTTAATAACCCTTTTAAGTTTTTTACTTGCTTAGAAGAATATTACATCTACTGTATGTATACAGCATTGTGCAGGATATATATATATATATATATACTCTATCTCTCTCTCTCTCTCTTCCTGTGTATCATAGATAAGCATGCATATGGAGAGCAACACTGCACCACATTGCCATCTAAAGGAAATTATTTTGGCTCATGTTATTATTTCACACCTATGCTAACTAGGTTTTTATTGTGTAAGTTTCTTGACCAGTCGACCATACTGTTTTGTTTGTACACAATAGAACAGCTGTAGGGAATTTTGTCAAAACCTGTTTAGTTAAAGTGACATTAATCCCTCAGATTTTGCAACATAAAACAATACTGTAATGTGTGCCTTGCTGTAATCCATGGTAGTCTCCCTTCTCTTTGCTGCTCTTCCTTTTAAATCCTTCTCTCTTCTCATGCTGGGCAGAACTTCTGTTTTGCAGCAGACTGCCTTGTCTCTGAAATGGATACATGGTGTCTGTGTGTAGGTTCACAACCTGAGCCAGCACTACAGGAAGAGGCACTCAGCTGCAAAGTGAAGTTCTCCCCAAGCATGAGAAGAGAGAAGGATTTAAAAGGAAGAGCAGCAAAGAGAAGGGAAACAACCATGGATTACAGTATTGATTTATGTTAAAAAAGCTGAGGGTTTAATGTCACTTTAACATGAAAGGGGTAATTGGACCAGCCAGTCAGAAATCCTTTCTGTGTTAGTGAATGGCACTAAACTGTATATGAATTCAGAGCCTAAAGTGGCCTGGGGGGATGATTGGAGTCATGTAGAGAGGTACATAGGTGCATATATAGAGTGAAAATATATGCTGGGTGGAGTGGGTCCTTATGGAACCTTTTGTCATCTGAGGTCTAGATATTTTATTTTGATTATTACTCTGTCGAACTGTTTCTGTTCATCTGTTAGTTTGATCCAATTAAATGCTACTCTCTCTGGAAAAGAACTGAGGTCGCCTGAATATTTCCTGAAGATCCAATTTTCACAACGCACATAAATATGTATATTTGTGTATTTATATATTTATACACCCCCGACTATTTGATCACTACACTGTTGCATTTCCAACACTATATACTGGAGTATAGTGGTTGGCTATTTTTATTGTGAACTGTAGACATAAAAAAACACTATTTTATTCATGTAAATTTGAACATACAGGCATGTGTTGTTGGTAGAAATCTTTGCATATTGCTCTAGTCTTTGAAGATACATCTATTCATTGCATAGATGTCTATCCAGTTAAATTGACAATTATTGTGCTGTAATGTTTGAATAGATCTATTTAATCAAAACGGTTCTTGCTTGTGTACTGATACCTCAGACACCAGGTATTTATTATCCGTTTTATGCACAAATAAGTAAATATAAACTTATCTAAGAAACAAATAAAAAAAGATGCTTTATTTTAGTTTTTTTTTAAGAATTATAAATAATGTATACTGATTGTTTTAATGGAAACTCGTATATAAAAAGTGATTTGACTGGACAAATCCAATGTACTTTTTTGTTCACTCCCACAAAATATGCTTCATCGCTTTCTTTTTTATATTTCAGCGATGATCCTGTTTTTTCTTCACTGTTAAGAAAAGAAACATGTGATGAACTTAGGCGTTGGCATTTAGGTCGGCCACTTAGCGATGACTATGACAGGACAAAGAATAATCAGCAAGGTAAGGAGAAAATAAACCAAGTAAATATTATCTTCCTTAATGATGTAATTACTGATCTGGTACACTGACATGGTAACCCCATTTAAAGTAGCATAAAGTAGGGCCTCTGCACATTTCTTAACTCTTAAACACATATCTTGCTAACTATTAAAACATGGATTCCTAGCTCCTCATAGTGCAGTAGGTCTCTATCTGGCTTACAATGCTAAAGTGACCCAGCATCTGGCTATCTTACAAAAGCTACCTTTTATATTATACATTTACATGTTGTTATACACCATTAAAGAAGAACTTCAGGCAAAACTTTTATTAACATTTGCAGTGGGGCTACCCCCACACTGCAAGGGTTAACTGCTAATTTTTGTCAAGGTGCTAAACAAAAAAATTATACGCACCCAAACTGCTGAGCTGGATACCTGCTTCTCTAATCTCTGAAGCCTGTCTGCTCCTATGCTGCAGAATTGGAATGTTCTCAGCGTCCTCAATCTATACACAGTGTATAGATTGTGATGATTTGCGGGACCTTAGACCTCTGCAGAGCTATCCACTGGAAGGCTGGAAGGACCTGTCTAACAGCAAGCCTACTCCATGGTTCAGGTGAGTATAACTTTTTTTTGTTTGTTTAGCACCTAAACAAAAATGAGCAGTTAACCCTTGCAGTGTGGGGGTAGTCCCAATGCAAGGGTTAATAAAAGTTTTGCCCAAAGTTCTTCTTTCATTTATGAACAGAACCTGAAAACTAGCTCAGTCATGAAGGGGTTAAACATGACCCTAGTTAGCCATCTATTCTGAAAGTGCTGTCACAAGCTGGGTGCAAAGCTTAGCCTCTTATTGCTTTAGTTTGTATGACTCTGATGACATACTTGATAACCAGGTACTATTCCCATCGGCACTTCAACCTTCCATGACAATACCATCAGCTACACTGCTGGCCAGCATCAGCTCAGTGGTGATGGAAGAAATGTCTGCTGCAACAGACAAACTCTCCTCACAACTCCCACAACCCCAGAAGATCCCCCTCAGGACATAGTTAAATTCCATTATTTCCAAATGAAGGAAACCCCTTTAACAATAGCACGCACGAAACCGGATCTTTCATTCCAAGGTGAGACATTCCAGTTGTTCGTGGATATCTCCCCCATCACAATATTGAAGAGGCGGGCACTGAAACCCTTTTTGAAAATCCTACAGACCAACAATATTGCCCATCGCTGGGGTTCCCCCTTTAAACTATTCTTTGCATGCAAGAATAAACAACACCACGCCGGTAACCCTCGGGAGCTCCTAGCCATCTTCAGAGAGCTGAATCTCGAACTTCCGCGCCTAAATCACCAGGCTTCCCAAGATTCCCTATCCATTGGTACCCCATGAGCATTGCGTTCAGTACTCATCCCCCCTGAGAAGAAGCCTTCTCAACGTTCGTAAGCATTACAACGCCTGCAGCCCCAAAACATTTGCGCCTCCAGTGATAGATGACAGCCTTCACACCACCACTCTTCAGAGAATCTTCCGGATTCCATTTTTTTTTTTGCGTAATTTTGCCTATTCACTTGAATTTCCATACGTTTGCTTTTAAGAGACTGTTCAATAGTAGTTTGCTATATCGCTGACCTCACATGTTATGAGATGTGGGCTAGGCATACCCAATAATTATGTCCCTCTGTTGTGCACACTTTAGACTCTTGACGACCTATTCACATACCGATAGGTGTTTATGTTATTTGCTCTACTCTACCCCACCAACTATCTACAGGACACCCAAATACTACTTCTACCTTTACTCCTACCTTGGATAAACGAACAGTGTTTCTCCTTGTCTTCCTCCCTGTTACGTACCTGGTAAGAGATCAAAAGGTGAGGAGGTTTCTCTTGCGACTCGTGTCCTTCCGCCCTTGGAGGTGGAAACAGGAAGCAGTTGGACAGCGAGGAGCACGAGTGCCACTGATGGAACCGACACTGTGCAGGAGACGTCCAGATGATGTGTAGTCAGCAAGCCGGGGGTCCACCAAGCAGATGGCGTGGAGCAGGAACAAGAGACTGGAACGTAGTCAGGAAAGCCAGAGGTCGAAGCCAGCCAGGCAGCGGAGTACAAAATCAGGAAGCAGAGGGCAAGTCCAGGACACAGGCTGAGGTCAGGGGCAAGCAGCAATCCTATAGCAAAAGTCCAAGCAAGCCGGGTCAGGAAGGTCACAGGAACACAAGCTGAAAAGACCATCAGCACTGGAGCAGGGGCAGGCTCGTCTTTATATGGTGGACTAAATCAGCAGCATCACTTCCTGTGCGATGGCCGTTGCGCGTATTTCCGTGCATTTCCGGGTTGCTTGCACGCAATGGCGCAGTTTCCGGCCACATGGAGCTTTGGGTTGCGCGCATGCGCGGCTGCCATTTTGCCCTTACGCTCCCAC